>NC_091343.1:2054859-2080996 GCF_038502225.1 Cherax quadricarinatus
TTAGTGCCTCGTTTCTGTTTCCTTTCTTAAATATGGGGACTACATTAGCTGTCTTCCATTTCTCAGGTAGTTGCCCAGTTTCAAGGGATGTGTTGAAGATTGTGGTTAGAGGCACGCACAGCATCTCTGCTCCTTCTCTAAGGACCCATGGGGAGATGTTGTCCGGTCCCATCGCCTTTGAGGTGTCAAGGTCACTTAAGAGCTTCTTCACCTCCTCCTCAGTTGTTCGTATGTCATCCAACACTTGTTGGTATATTCCCTCTTGATGTTCCCTTCTGTGCTGTCTTCCCACAGCCCTTCCTGTCTCTACTGTAAGAACTTCCTTAAATCTCCTGTTCAGCTCCTCACATACCTCCTGATCATTTCTTGTGAGTTCTCCACCTTCTGTCCTTAATCTGATCACCTGGTCTTTGACTGTTGTCTTCCTCCTGATGTGGCTATACAACAGTTTCGGGTCAGTCTTGATTCTCGATGCTATGTCATTTTCATACTGTTGCTGGGCCTCCCTCCTTACCTGTGCGTACTCATTCCTGGCTCTGCGACTGATCTCCCTATTTTCGTGTGTTCTCTGCCTTCTGTACTTTTTCCATTCTCTATTGCATTTTGTTTTTGCCTCCTTACACCGTCGGGTAAACCAGGGGCTCGTTCTGGTCTTCCCGTTGTTACTGTTGCCCTTGGGAATAAACCTTTCCACTGCCTCCTTGCATTTTGTTGTTACATATTCCATCATTTCATTTACTGGCTTTCCTGCCAGTTCACTGTCCCACTGGACCTCCCACAGGAAGTTCTTCAACCCTATGTAGTCCCCTCTTTTATAGAAAGGCTTTTCCCATTCAACTCCTGTTATTCTCTCCACTTGCAGTTCTACTATGTATTCAAAGCACAGAACCACGTGGTCGCTAGCTCCTAGGGGACTCTCATACTTGATGTCCTCAATATCTGAGCTGCCCAGGGTGAACACAAGGTCCAATCTTGCTGGTTCATCCTCCCGTCTCACTCTGGTAGTGTCCTTAACATGTTGGTGCATGAGGTTTTCCAGCACCACGTCCAACATCCTGGCTCTCCATGTTTCGGGACCCCCATGTGGCTCCAGGTTTTCCCAGTCAATCTCCCTGTGGTTGAAATCCCCCATAACCAGCAACTTTGCTCTGCTGGAGTGAGCTCTTCTTGCCACCTCAGCAAGTGTGTCCACCATTGTTCTGTTGCTCTCTTCATATTCCTCTCTTGGCCTCCTGCAGTTCTGTGGTGGATTATACATCACTGCAATGACCACTTTGTGTTCCCCAGACTGAAGTGTACCTGCTATGTAGTCTCTTTCTCCCGTCTCATCTATTCCTTCCATTTTCTCGAATTTCCATCTGTTTTTTACGAGCAGAGCAACCCCACCTCCCCCCCTGCCCCTTCTATCTTTCCTCATGATCTGGTATCCTGGTGGGAAGATTGCATCTGTTATTGTCTCCATGAGTTTTGTTTCTGTAACTGCTATGATGTCTGGGGACTTCTCATTGATTCTTTCTTGCCATTCCTCATGTTTATTCGTTAATCCATCTGCATTTGTGTACCAAACCTTCAACTTCTGTTCTAATACTGTAACTGTGGTGCGGGGGGTGGAAACAGAGGGATCGGTGTGTGATGGTTGGTTTGGATTGTGTGTGTGTGTGTGTGTGTGTGTGTGTGTGTGTGTGTGTGTGTGTGTGTGTGTGTGTGTGTGTGTGTGTGTGTGTGTGTGTGTGTGCGTTTGTGTGTGTGTGTGTATGCATTTGTGTGTATGTGCGTGTGTGTGTGTGTGTGTGTGTGTGTGTGTGTCTGTCTGTCTGCCTGTGTGTGTGTCTGTCTTTTTGTCTGCCTGTGTGTGTGTGTGTGTGTGTGTGTGTCTTTCTGTCTGCCTGTGTGTGTGTGTGTCTTTCTGTCTGCCTGTGTGTGTGTCTGTCTTTCTGTCTGCTTGTCTCTCTTGTCTCAAAGAGCAGCTCATGAACCAACAGGATGCAGAGTTGTTAGACTTGTCACGTCTGATTCCTGATCAAGTGAAGTGCATATTACTTGCCAGTCATGCTTATTATGCCTTATATCTACAAGCACAGTACAGCACTTTGCCTGGATATTTTGGGTTATCCTAGGTAATTTACACTATGTATAATTGTATTTATGTGTACCTGTGAGACAGAGATAGACAGAGAAAGAGATAAACAGAGACAGAGATAGATACAGACAGACAGGTGGAGATAGACAGCCAATCAGCCAGCCAGCCTGCCGAACACGTATTAAACGTTCCAGAATTCTTTCTTTTTACTTAGGGCATAGGTTACAGGACATTCTGGCAGGATGACACTACCAGTGGTGCCAAAATTGAAAGGCTGTTGCACAAATGTTGCACATGGTTATTATCAAGGTTTTTGATATTTCCTCGATCACTTGTGGCCTCAGATTACACACACAAGACAGAAAAAAAGATCTAATAAGTTCATCTATTAAAGCAAAAAAAAGATATATACATAAATGAGTATCTCACAAGAAAACGACAGAACCTCCTGTACAGAGTGAGAAAACTGAAACGTGAGAATAATGATAAAATTCACCAGTGCTTTGTACGTGATGAACAAATTCTAGTAAGAAAAACAAATGTAGGGCGTGTGTACTACATTACAAATGAAAATGAACTAGCAAACTTCCTTCATGATGCAAACATTACAGAGTCTGACTGATATTAGTGACCAAATCATTGTACTATGTTAGTGTATGTTACATAAATAACCCGCACATAGAAGAGAGGAGTTACGACGACGTTTCAGTTCGACTTGGACCATTTACAAAGTCACACTAACCAGAATTGGAGCAGGACGGGTATATATAGGCAGGAAGAGGTAGTGGTGGTAGTAGTAGAAGCAGCGGCAGCAGCGGCAGCAGCGGCAGCAGTGGCAGCAGCGGCAGCAGTGGCAGCAGCTGCAGCAGCAGCAGCAGTGGGGAATTAAGGAGGAGGAGCCAGTCAAATACAAAGAAAGGGGAGCACTGCAAGGCAGCTAGGTGCCCACAGAGGGAGAGCAAGTGTATAGAGGTGGGTGGAAGGGAAAGAGATGAAATAAATAATGAAGAAACAGAAGCACGAGACAGAAGAAAGACAACCCAGAGGAGAAAAAAGAAGGAAAGAGGAAAGGGGAAGAGGGAGAAGAAGAAAAATAAAAAAGAAAAAATGAGGAATCAGGTTAAGTCACGGGTGTTCTGAAGTTTGGAGCATTTTACAATGTAGTGGGAGAGAACGGCATCTATAGAGACGAAGCCAGGACTAAGATTCATACAAGGAAAGTTGTGTATTAGAGTTGGAAGTAGGGAAGACAGTTTTAGTGGAAGACCAGTCAATAGGATGGCAATGACCTCTGACGTGACAGAACAGAGCATTGTTAGTGTCGGTAAGCATAACACTATTTTTGTGCTCCCTAAGTCTGTCAGAAAGAGATCCCCACTACTACCACTACTACTACTACTACTACTTCCACTACTGCTTCTACTACCACCACCACCACTATCTCTTCCTACCTATATATACCCGTCCTGCTCCAATTCTGATTAGTGTGACTTTGTAAATGATCCAAGTCAGACCGAAACGTCGTAGTGAGCTCCTCTCTTCTATGTGCGGGTTATTTGTGTATTGTTCCAGTCACGGTATTGTGCCTTTTCGTTATTTATGGACCACGCAGTTAACCCTTTCAGGGTCCAAGGCCAAAATCTGAAGTGGTGCCCCAGTGTCCAAGAATTTTCAAGAAAATTTTTTTTTATTTTTTCTTATGAAATGGTAGAGAATCTTTTTGTGAATGTAATAAAACAAAAAGTACGAAATTTGATGGAAAATTGAAATTATGCTCTCGTGAATTTTGATGTGTCAGCGATATTTACGAATCGGCGATTTTGCCGACTTTGACCCCCATTTTAGGCCAATTACATTATTCCAGTCAACCAAATTCTTAGCTATTTCACTAGTATTACTTCTATTCTATCGATTGAACACAAGAAATCACCAAGTCAACTGTTTCAACTACAAAATAAAGTGACCGGAAATTGGTGATTTGGCCAATTTAACACAAAGTTCAAAATATTGCAATTTCAAAATAGGGTCCAGAATAAACAATGTAGGTATTCCTGGCACTAAACTAACATTTCCTCTGTTCATTAGTTATATTTTGAGGCTTTACAAATAAATTCCATTTTGATTTTTTATTCACATAATGAATTTTTATTCACACCAAAAAATAGAAGATTTACTGTTATGCAATATTGTAATAATTGTATAAATATCATCACCACATTTGTGAATGTATATTAGACCCACCAGCTGGTGTGTATTAGACGTGTGAGGTCGTTTGTTTACTCTTGAACATCGGCAAAAATTTAACATTTCCGCCACTTTGAGCTCAGTTTCAAGCCACTTCCATTGATAAAACCAATCAAAATTATCTCTATTTCTGTAATATTTCTTCCATTCTATCAAATGAGACCAAGAAATCACAAATACAACTATAAAAAACATATGAAAAAACACTGCAAAATCGCTGTTTTAATCGAAAATCACGGTCTCAGTTTTTTTTTCTCTCATTATACACAGTGTGCTGCAGGATTTGTTTATGTGGTGCACACATACCACACAGCTGTATTCTCTCATATCTAGGCCCAAATTTACCACTCACAGTTTATCAGAGTGAGCTGAGCTCATGACGTAGATCTACGGTTTGGACCCTGAACGTAAAACCGTAGATCTATGGGACGGACCCTGAAAGGGTTAAGCGTCATATTCTCTCCAACTTTTTTAATGTTCTTCCCTCTTTTAAACCCCTCTTTCGATCTTATGAGGCTGCTCTTATTGCTACCAGGCGTCGTAAGAATCAGCTTCACTTCCTACGTGACTGTCTTGCTGAACAAGTTCTGCCCCCTTCCTTCTCCTATTTCCTGAAACCCAACCCACTGGGCACTCCCTTTCCTGATCATGCCTGTCTCCTACTTCAACAGCTCATTCTTTCTACTAAGTCACAGGTTGAAGATGCCTTCTTTACTTTCCGTCAGCGTTAACGTGCTCTCTTTCCGGCTCTATCACAAGATCTCTGTAACCTTCTCTCTACCACTGCTTTTGACACTGCTCGCCTGAATACACAAATTCATTCTTCTAAACTACAGAATAAACTTCAACGTCTCATCTCAGCTAGCCCATGGTCTAAATTCTCCCTCACTGACTGCGTTACTAACTTGTCTTCTGCTTCACTCTCTCAGTACGAGCTTGAACTTCTTGGTTTCGGCCTTTCCTTTGCCACTTCGCCCACCTCTCGCGCTGGTATTGCCCTGGTTAGCTCTTTTGATTCCTTTTGTCAATCTCGCTCCCGTAATCTTCCTGACTTGTCCACTTTTCGTGGCGCTCTCCTTCCTGCTCTTGATAGTCTGTTTTCTAAGAATCACCACCTTCCATGCCGTTACCAACTTGCTCTTTCTTCTCTTAAATCTAACACTAACATTGTCATACTATCTTCTGGCAAAGGTAATTCGGTAGTTATCCTTGATCGCGAGGATTACCTCCGTAAAGCTGATGTCTTGCTCTCTGACTCACGTACCTACACTCCTCTCGTTTCCAACCCTCTTGATCGCATCAAGAGAACTTTCAACAAGAAACTAATGACTCTCTCCAACTTCTGTCCTCCTGACTTTGACCTTGTTCAATGGTTTCATGACATTCATTGAACGGGTTCGCTCTCTACCAACCTGTAAGATGCTTAGTCTTGATGTTGAGTCCCTCTTCACCAATGTCCCTCTTGATGATGTCCTTGATTGCCTTAGAGAGAAGGCCCATGAAGGATTTCTACATCTCCCTATACCTATTGATGTCTTTCTTGATCTTATCCGCCTCTGTGTGGACTCTAACTCCTTTTCCTTCCAAGGGAAATATTATTCTCAAACCTTCGGTGTTGCTATGGGTTCTTCTCTCTCTCCTGTCCTTGCTAATCTTTACATGGAATACTTCGAGACTGTTCTTCTTCCTACCATCGATGTACAACCTTCACTCTGGCTCTGCTATGTGGATGACATCTTTGCTCTGTGGCCTAATAACTCCAGTCTCTTCCAACCTTTTCTTGAAGCTCTTAATAATCTTGCCCCTTCCATTAAGTTTAAAGCTGAATGGGAATCTAATTCCTTGCTTCCTTTCCTTGATGTTCATGTCCACCGCTCAGATACAGGTTTTTCCTTTTCCATTTACCGAAAACCTATGCACAGTGGCATGTACATTCACTACTTTTCCTATCAAGCTTCCCCTGTCAAGAAAAGTGTTCTTATCTCCCTCTTTCTCCATGCCCTCCGCATCTGTGATCCTCAGTTCCTTCCAGCAGAAGTTTCCACTCTTCATAATTCGTTTTCCCGTCTTGGCTACCCTTCACATTTCATAGACTCTGCCCTCTCACGTGCTAAACGTAACTTCTCCTCCAAACTCTCCACTCCTGGGAACTCTTCTGTCCTCTGCCTTCCCTACATTTCCGGTCTTTCTAATCTCAACAATTCTCTCCGTCCCTTAGACATCAAGCTTACTTTCCGCCAGACTAACACTCTTCGCACTAATCTCGTTCATACCTCTCCTCCCTCTACATATGTTCCTGGTGTCTACTCTATTTCTTGCTCCTCCTGTCCTCTTCAATACTTTGGAGAAACTGGTCGATCTCTTTCTGGCAGACTTAGGGAGCACAAAAATAGTGTTAGGCTTGCCGACAATAACAATGCTCTGTTCTGTCACGTCAGAGATCACAGCCATTCTATTGACTGGTCTTCCGCTAAAACTGTCTTCCCTACTTCCAACTCTAACAGTCGCCATCTAGTTGAATCCTCTCTAATACACAACTTTCCTTGTATGAATCTTAGTCCTGGCTTCGTCTCTGTAGATGCCGTTCACTCCCACTACATTGTAAAATGCTCCAAACTTCAGAACACCCGTGACTTAACCTGATTCCTCATTTTTTCTTTTTTCTTTTTCTTCTTCTCCCTCTTCCCCTTTCCTTCTTTTTTCTCCTCTGAGTTGTCTTTCTTTCTTCTGTCTCATGATTCTGTTCCTTCATTATTTATTTCATCTCTTCCCCTTCCCCCCACCTCTATGCACTTGCTCTCCCTCTGTGGGCACCTAGCTGCCTTGCAGTGCTCCCCTTTCTTAGTATTTGACTGGCTCCTCCTCCTTAATTCCCCACTACTACCACTACAACTACTACTACTACTTCCACTACTGCTTCAACTACTACCACCACTACCTCTTCCTGCCTACATATACCCATCCTGCTCCAATTCTGGTTAGTGTGATTTTGTATATGGTCCAAGTCGGACTGAAACGTCGTCGTAAGCTCCTCTCTTTAATGTGCGGGTTATTTGTGTATCGTTCCAGTCACGGTATTGTGCCTTTTTGTTATTTATTTGTTAGCGTATGTTATTATGCCATTATTGAACTAATCCCTGTACTATCACCTCCTAGATAGTATTTACTACCTCATTATCCCATGTGTCCCACACAGTTCCTTGTGTGACCCAATCTGTGTTATCTTCCCAGATTTCCCTTTCACAATTTATTACTTGTTAATAAGATACTCTTTAACCCTTTGAGGGTCGACAGGCCCTCTCCGAAACTCGTTCTCAGGGTCGGCCAAATTAAAAAAAAAAAAAAATATTTTCTCTTATGAAAAGATAGAGAATCTTTTCCCGATCATAAGGACACCAAAAGTTTGAAATTTGATGGAAAACTTACGAAATTATGCTCTCGCAAAGTTAGCGGTCTCCGCGATGTTTACGCATCGGCGATTTTGCCCACTTTGAGCCCCATTTTCGGCCAATTCCACTGTACTAGTCGACAAAAAACATGAATATTTCGCTAGAACTCCATTTTTTCTATCGAATGGGTGCAAGAAACCACCCATTTATGAAATTCAACTATCCAGTACAGTGGTCAGAATTTAGCAATTTTGCCAATTTCACACAAATTTCAAAAGATGCCAATTTCCGAATAGGGTCCAGAATAAACAAGAAAGACATTCCTGGCACTAAAATGGCATTTCCTCTGGTCATTAGTCACGTCTCAAGGCCCCTCTTATATTTTTTTGCTTTCCACTTTGAATTTTTATTCTCAAAGATTTACTGTTATGCAGACTACTGCATTAGTGTAAAAAATGGTATAAATATTATTGGTGCACTTGTGAAAGAATATTAGACTCACCAGTTGACGCGTATTGCACGCTTGGCATGATTTGTTTACTTTTGAAATTTGGTAAAAATCTAACATTTCTGCTACTTTGAGCTCAATTTCAAGGGACCTTTCATTGTAAAACCAGTCAAAATCATCTCAATTTCTGTAATATGTCTTCCATTTTATGAAATGAGACCAAGGAAACTAGAATACAACAATAAATACCATACGAAAATACAGTGCAAAGTCGCTGTTTTATTCCAAAAAAATGGTCAAAGTTTTTTTTTTCTCATTATGCACTTTGTGCTGCAGGATTTTTTTTAGACTGTGCACACTGACCATATAGACCCATTCTTTCATATGAAGGCCTACCAGCTTTCTCCCACTAGATTTGAGGGCGCTAGAATTTAGGCGTACTAGTACGTCAAAAACCATGGGTCATAAGCCATACTAGTACGTCCGAAACCCTCAAAGGGTTAATAATATCTGTATTACCATTTATTCCTACTTAAGCACTGTTATAATTCTTTTATAATCATACCTAAATTTCCCTTTGCTCCTAAACTACAAATAACAAACTAGTGTATGCTCCTACTACACTACAGTGCAATTCCTCGTCCCATCTTCCACTAACTAGTATCAACTACCTCAAATAATATTTCTTTAGCGATATCAATTGCTGAAACTTAATGTTATAAGGCAAATCCTACTCTCAGATTAATTTCATATCATAGTGTAAATCTATCTAAAGGTTGTTTTTTACCACTACTTAATTTAGTCCCTTTTTACATTTCTCCTGAAATAATTCTCTATATACCAATACATTGTACTGCCCTTTATTCAGTAATTGCTATACTCCTAGTTCTAACAACAATTAAAGAGCAACTTTCAGGAGATTTAACATTTTTTTTTTATACAGGGTTTGACAAGGTTAGGTTAAGGATCCCTAGCATTATTGACAAGCTATTTACAGGTTAAGGATTCCTGACTTTATTGGCAAGCTAAGCGCTGTTACCTACATCAGCTCATTTGAATACATTTAATACATTCTTTTATTATTATATTCACTAGCTCCTTTATTTTAGCTGTAAATATCTACCGTAGTTCATAAACTCACATTTGTTGAAATAATTAAGGTGCTATTAGATGCTTAAACGTATAACTGAATTATCTGTTCTGTAATAGTCCCTTTTTCTTTTAAATTTTTACAAGTTTTAGAATAATTACAGAGTCTTATTCATAAGTCTAGGTGTTATTGACTACCTCAGGTGCTACTGATTTTGTTTTTAATACATTCATTTATTATTATATTTGCTAGCTCCTTTATTCTAGCTGTAAATATCTACCATAGTTCATAAACTCACATTTGTTAAAATAATTAAGGTGCTAATAGATGCTTCATTGTATAACTGAATTATCTGTACTGTAATAATCCCTTTTTCTTTTAAATTTTTACAAGTTTTAGAATAATTACAGAATCTTATTCATAAGTCTAGTTGTAGATTCAATATACAGTGGTCCCTCAATAATCGTCCGGCCTGAAAGACGTCCATTTCGGAAATAGTCCTGTTATTTCGTCTAAACATTGGCTCGCAAATGGTCCGTTAACTCGCTAATAGTCTTTCATCCGGGACGCGTACTCACGCTCTGAGCCGCCTGGGCCTTCCCTTCCCAGCCAGTGTGCCATTGTTTACCAGTGAGTGACGGTCCCCTCACTTGCTCCAACGAAATACGTATTTCACAATACATATTCCATTGATTTTAGTGCTTGCAAGAGCTAAATAAGCTACCATGGCTACAAAGAAAGCTCCTAGTGCCAAGCCTTTGGTAAAGAAGGTGAGAAATACGATTGACTTTAAGAAAAACATCATTGAACAATATGATAGTGGCGTATGTGTGGGTGAACTGGCCAGGATGTATAACAAATCTCGTACAACCATATCTTCCATCATAGCCAAGAAAAAGGAAATCAAGGACGCTGTTGTTGCAAAGGGGGTAAATATGCTGACAAAAACGAGATCACCAGTACTCGAAGATGTTGAGAAGTTATTATTGGTGTGGATAAACGAGAAACAATTAGCAGGAGATAGTCTTATGACGTCACTTATTTGTGAAAAGGCTAGGCAGTTGCACAATATTCTGGTAAAGAAATTGCCTGCAAATAGTGGTGATGTGAGTGAATTTAAGGCCAGCAAAGGCTGGTTTGAGAGATTTAAGAAGCATACTGGCATACACAGTGTGGTAAGGCATGGTGAGGCTGCCAGTTCTGACAACAAAGCGGCTGAAAAATATGTGCAGGAATTCCAGGAGTACATAGAGACTGAAGGACTGAAACCTGAACAAGTGTTCAATTGAGACGAAAAAGGCCTCTTTTGGAAGAAAATGCCAAAGAGGACCTACATTACTCACGAAGAAAAGGCACTGCCAGGACAAAAGCCTATGAAAGACAGGCTGATGCTAATGTTCTGTGCTAATGCTAGTGGGGATTTCAAAGTGAAGCCGTTACTAGTGTACCATTCTGAAAATCCCAGAGTGTTCAAGAAAAACAATGTTATGAAGAGTAAATTGTGTGTGTTTTGGAGATCTAATAGTAAGGCATGGGTCACAAGGGACATTTTCGTCAAGTGGTTCAATGAAGTGTTTGGCCCTAGTGTGAAGAATTACCTCCTGGAAAAGAAATTGGATCTCAAGTGCCTCCTAGTAATGGACAATGCACCTGCTCATCCTCCAAACTTGGATGACCTAATTCTGAAGGAGTTTGGGTTTATCACAGTAAAGTTCTTGTCCCCGAATACCACTCCTCTCCTCCAGCCCATGGGCCAACAAGTCATTTCAAACTTTAAAAATCTCTACACCAAAGCAATGTTTGAAAGGTGCTTTAATGTGACCTCAGACACTCACTTGACCCTAAGAGATTTTTGGAAAGAACACTTCAGTATTCTCCATTGCGTAAGCCTTATAGGTAAGGCTTTGGAGGGAGTGACTACCAGGACTTTGAACTCTGCTTGGAGAAAACTGTGGCCAGATTGTGTCCACAAGAGGGATTTTGAAGGGTTTGAGGCAGCCCCTGATGAGCCTATGTCAGTTGTGAACTCTATTGTCGCACTGGGGAGTTCCATGGGGTTGGATGTGAGTTCTCCAGTCTTCCATACACTAAGAAGAATCTCCAATAAAGGTAAGTGTTATGCTGTTAATGTTTCATTCATCATGTCCCATTATTGTATTGTTTATGTACTACATACATATTTCATGTAAAAATTTTTTTGTTTTAATAGAAGAGTTGGTGGAGGATCACAACAAAGAGCTAACCACTGAGGAGCTGCAAGAGCTTCAGCAGGAAGAGCAACAGATCGCAGCTCAGAATCTTGCTGCAGAGGAGGAGGAAGAGAGATGGAAGAAGGTGCCTTCTTCAGAAATTAAGGAGATTTTTGAAATGTGGGGTAGGATGGAAAGATTTATGGAGAAACATCACCCTGAGAAGGATGTTGCAAGCCATATTGGCAACTTGTACAGTGACAGAGTCTTGGCCCATTTTAGGGAAGTTTTAAAGAGATGCCAGAAACAGAGCTCTCTGGACAGTTTTTTTGCGAGACAGGACTCCAGTGACTCTCAAGGTGGTCCTAGAGGCATTAAGAAACAGAGAAGAGAAGTAACCCCAGAAAAGCAATTGGTACCTGAGGTGTTGATGGAAGGGGATTCCCCTTCCAAACAGTAAATAAACCAATCTGTATCCTTCTCCAGTCTTCCATACACAAAGAAGAATCGCCAATAAAGGTAAGTGTTATTCCGTTAATGTTTCATTCATCATGTGCCATTGTATTGTTTATGTACTACATCTATATTTCATGTAAAAAAATTTTTTGTTTTAATACTTCTGGGTGTCAGGAACGGATTAATTGCATTTACATTATTTTTTATGGGGAAAATTGATTCGAAAATCGTCTATTTCGATAATAGTCCCACTTCCAGGAACGGATTATGGATGATTATTGAGGGACCACTGTAACTCTTATATTATTTTACTTAGAAAATCTAGTTTGTAAAATTACTCTAATCCTTTGATTACAGGCATAGATCCTGATGTAAACTTTCTACTAAGTGAAATACATGAATCAAACAGTAACTGTAATTACTATACAGCAGACCAAGCAAAGATATTACTCAGTGCAAACAATAACATAACCATCTTTAACTACAATATCAGATCCTTGAGCAAACATTATGATGACCTCACAGCATTACTCAGTTCCCTTCATTCCAAAATATCAATCATCACACTCACAGAAACCTGGCTTAAGCCTGATATTACAGATGTCTATACCAAAACGGTTGAGATCCTCTCCAAGATACGATACTACGTGCTGCAAAATGCCCTTCTCACACTATACCACTCACTTATTTATCCATACCTCACCTATGCTATTTGTGCTTGGGGATCAACTGCAGCAACACACCTGAAGCCAATAATAACCCAACAAAAAGCTGCAGTAAGAATAATCACTAAATCCCATCCCTGGCAACACCCCCCCCACTCTTCATAGATCTAAACTTACTCCCTGTTCAGTACATCCACACTTACTACTGTGCAATCTACATCTACAGGACCTTAAATTAAAATATTAACCTTGACCTAAAACGCTTTCTTGACAGTTGTGACAGAACCCACAGGCATAACACCAGACACAAACATCTCTATGACATTCCCCGTGTCCGACTAAACCTTTACAAAAATTCAATGTATGTCAAAGGCCCTAAAATCTGGAACACCCTACCTGAAAACTCTAGAACTGCAGACACATTCATCACCTTCAAAACTACCATTAGAAAACATCTTATCTCCCTGATACACCCCGTCAACTAATTACACGAATACCACCTGGTGGTCCACACTTACACTCACTCACCCATTTGACCATAAACAGAAATATCAATCTCAATCTTAAAATAATGAATCCTAACTAGTCATAAGTTGGCCTGTGATACTCCAATACTGAAACTATTGCTAAACTCACAAACTAGTATTTAGTCACTCAGCCATAATGCCAACTTACCTCATAATTTGTAATATTTTAATAAAGTTAAGAATTAATCTAAGTCTGCCCGAAATGCCTAGCCATGATAGGTGTTCTAGTGGCCCCCTCTGTAATTAGTATTTTACTACATGTAAACCACACAATAACCAAATTCTGTAAACTCAGCATTGTAATCCTTATAGAGAATAAACTTTGAATTTGAATTTGAATTTGAATTCCTGGCTACATGGCCATACACAACTGTAGAACAGACCAGCAATGCGGAGGAACAGCTATATACTACTCAAATCAACTCGAATGCACCGATAAATCTTGCACAAGGGATGAACATGGAGAATATATCATAGCCAAATTTAAATCAAAAGACCTGCAAAAACCCCTCAGTTATAAACATCTACAAAGTACCACAGTCAAACATTTACCACTTTAGTGAAAAACTAGGAAACATGATTACTGATGCACACATGAATAAAGACCACCTGCTACTAACAGGAGATTTCAACATAAACATACTACACGACCAGGACCCACAAGCAACCGAATTCACAAACACAATGAGTAACAGCCTGTTGCTACCAGCAATATCTAAACCTACAAGAATCACCAAGACAAGCATCTCCTTAACAGACCACATCTGAACAAACACAATATCCCCTTTAAAATCAGGCATAATCACGGACAACACTACAGACCACTACCCAACCTTTCTCATAACTAATCTGGGCAAACTGCAGCAAGACATTACTAAAGTAACCTTCAGACTACATAACGAGACAGCAGTTAACAACTTTATAATAAACAGCTATGAATAACATCAATTGGCAAAATGAGCTCGAAACATATACAGATATGAATGAATGTATAAATAATTTTCTAAAAAAGACCCAAAGCCTCTATAACAAACATTGCCCCCAAAAAACTAAACAGATCACAGCAAAGAGACTGAATAATCCCTGGCTAACACCAAGTATCCTCAAATCCATTAACACAAAGCACAAATATGAAAAACAGTATAGAATGGGTCAAATAACAGGAGAACAGTCTAAACGTTACTCATCAGCACTTACCAGCCTGATAAAAATATCTAAAAAATTGTATTATGAAAATAGACTACATAACATCAAAGGCGATATGAAAAAAAAACCTGGAAAACTCTATCTGAAATTCTTGGAAATAAAAAGTAATCCAAAAACAAAACAATCAGACTAACAAAATCAGATGAACAACTTACTCACACCTACTGAAACAGCAAACAGACTCAATGTTTTCTTCTCCACCATAGGTAAAAATTTAGTGAACAAAATACCAAGTGTAAACACCCGTCCATCAGACTACCTCATAGGTACCTACCCAAATACGCTATTCCTAGCTCCAACCAACCCCATAGAAGTTACACTCATCATAAACACCCTTAAAAACAAGGCAGGACACATAAACAGCTTGCCCGCTTTTATGTACAAAAAAACTTCTCAAGTATTGTCAACAATTATTGCAACGCTCTTTAACAAATCCATTGAATCAGCTACCTTCCCAATAATACTCAAAATAGAGAGGGTCACTCCGATTCACAAAGAAGGTGACCAAGCTGACTTGAATAACTATAGACCAATATCTAACTTACCACTGCTCTCTAAAATCTTTGAAAAATTAATGCAAAGAGGAATCTATTCCTACCTCGTCTCACACAACATATTAAACCCTTGTCAGTTTGGATTCAGGAATAATAAAAGCACGAATGATGCTATCATACACATGCTAGAACTAATATATACCGCACTAAAAAAGAAAGAAGTCCCGCTGAGCATTCTCATTGATTTACATAAAGCTTTCGATACAGTCGACCATGAACTGCTGTACTCCAAATTAACACACTATGGAATCAGAGGCCACTCCCTCAACTACCTAAAATCATACCTTAGTAACAGAACTCAATATGTGTATGCAAATGTTCGTGAGGCAGTAGGTAAAATGAAAGTGGGTAAGGCAGCCGGGATTGATGGGATAAAGATAGAAATGTTAAAAGCAGGTGGGGATATAGTTTTGGAGTGGTTGGTGCAATTATTTAATAAATGCATGGAAGAGGGTAAGGTACCTAGGGACTGGCAGAGAGCATGCATAGTTCCTTTGTATAAAGGCAAAGGGGACAAAAGAGAGTGCAAAAATTATAGGGGGAGAAGTCTGTTGAGTATACATGGTAAAGTGTATGGTAGAGTTATTATTGAAAGAATTAAGAGTAAGACGGAGAATGGGATAGCAGATGAACAAGGAGGCTTTAGGAAAGGTAGGGGGGTGTGTGGACCAGGTGTTTACAGTGAAACACGTAAGTGAACAGTATTTAGATAAGGCTAAAGAGGTCTTTGTGGCATTTATGGATTTGGAAAAGGCGTATGACAGGGTGGATAGGGGGGCAATGTGGCAGATATTGCAGGTGTATGGTGTAGAAGGTAGGTTACTGAAAGCAGTGAAGAATTTTACGAGGATAGTGAGGCTCAAGTTAGAGTATGTAGGAAAGAGGGAAATTATTTCCCAGTAAAAGTAGGCCTTAGACAAGGATGTGTGATGTCACTGTGGTTGTTTAATATATTTGTAGATGGGGCTGTAAGAGAAGTAAATGCGAGGGTCTTGGCAAGAGGTGTGGAGTTAAAAGATAAAGAATCACACAAAGTGGGAGTTGTCACAGTTGCTCTTTGCTGATGACACTGTGCTCTTGGGAGATTCTGAAGAGAAGCTGCAGAGATTGGTGGATGAATTTGGTAGGGTGTGCAAAAGAAGAAAATTAAAAGTGAATACAGGAAAGAGTAAGGTTATGAGGATAACAAAAAGATTAGGTGATGAAAGATTGGATATCAGATTGGAGGGAGAGAGTATGGAGGAGGTGAATGTATTCAGATATTTGGGAGTGGACGTGTCAGCGGATGGGTCTATGAAAGATGAGGTGAATCATAGAATTGATGAGGGGAAAAGGGTGAGCAGTGCACTGAGGAGTCTGTGGAGACAAAGAACTTTGTCCTTGGAGGCAAAGAGGGGAATGTATGAGAGTATAGTTTTACCAACGCTCTTATATGGGTGTGAAGCATGGGTGATGAATGTTGCAGCGAGGAGAAGGCTGGAGGCAGTGGAGATGTCATGTCTGAGGGCAATGTGTGGTGTGAATATAATGCAGAGAATTCGTAGTTTGGAAGTTAGGAGGAGGTGCGGGATTACCAAAACTGTTGTCCAGAGGGCTGAAGAAGGGTTGTTGAGGTGGTTCGGACATGTAGAGAGAATGGAGTGAAACAGAGTGACTTCAAGAGTGTATCAGTCTGTAGTGGAAGGAAGGCGGGGTAGGGGTCGGCCTAGGAAAGGTTGGAGGGAGGGGGTAAAGGAGGTTTTGTGTGCGAGGGGCTTGGACTTCCAGCAGGCATGCGTGAGCATGTTTGATAGGAGTGAATGGAGACAAATGGTTTTTAATACTTGACGTGCTGTTGGAGTGTGAGCAAAGTAACATTTATGAAGGGGTTCAGGGAAACCGGCAGGCCGGACTTGAGTCCTGGAGATGGTTAGTACAGTGCCTGCGCTCTGAAGGAGGGGTGTTAATGTTGCAGTTTAAAAACTGTAGTGTAAAGCACCCTTCTGGCAAGACAGTGATGGAGTGAATGATGGTGAAAGTTTTTCTTTTTCGGGCCACCCTGCCTTGGTGGGAATCGGCCAGTGTGATAAAAAAAAAAAATGATGCAAACTCTTCCACCCAACCAATCACAGTAGGAGTCCCACAAGGAAGCGTCCTTGGACCACTCCTCTTTCTCATCTACATCAATGATCTACCAAATGCATCACAGCTACTCAAACCCATATTATTTGCAGATGACACTTTTCCACCCAAACACAGTCATACTAGCAAACACAGTCAATGCCGAATTGCAGAAAATATCTGCCTGGATGATGACTAATAAACTTACCCTGAATACTGATAAAACCCATTTCATTCAGTTTGGAAAAAAAGCTGCAAATGATCCGATTAACATAACACTAAATGGATCATCAGTCACAAGACTCACAGAGAGAAAATTCCTAGGTATCCACCTTGACAGTAGCCTTAAGTTCCAGACACACATACAACAAATCACCAAGAAAATCTCCAAGACTGTAGGCATACTATCCAAGGTAAGGTACCACGTTCCACAATCAGCTCTCCTGGCACTGTACCATTCACTCATATACCCTTATCTTACATATGGAATTTGTGCATGGGGATCAACAACATCCAATCACCTAAAACCCCTAATAACCCAGCAAAAGGCAGCAATAAGAATGATAACAAATTTCCACTCCCGCCAGCATACTCCACCAATTTTCAAAAGTCTGAATCTGCTCACCATTAAGAACATCCACACTTATTCATGTGCCTACTACATACACAGAACAATACACACAAATATAAACCTTCCACTCAAACTTCTCCTCACAACTTAAACAGGACACATGACCACAACACAAGACACAGATCTCTTTTTGATATACCTCGTGTCCATATCACACTGTGTAAAAACTCTATGCACATAAAGGGCCCCAAAATATGGAATTCATTACCAAAAGATATTAAAGTAACCCATTCTGAAAATCAGTTTAAGACTCTTCTCAAAAGCCACTTAATCACCCTAGACTAAATGCTAAATACTCAGTACACACATACTTAAGTACTCCCACATCATAACTTCAACAATCACTTTGAACCTTTTATCCACTGTTGACAGGAATATAATTGAACCATTGTTTTCACAAAAAGCATTTTAAATTATATGAATATATCCTTTGTCTTATACAAATTTAATTCACTTATAATTAATAATTACTGTTCAACTAAGAAATAATTACTGCCCTACTGTACAACTATGATAAAATCCTTAGTGTTAAGTAGTCTGTAAGCCAATAATGTTAAGTTGGCCCATAATGCCTAGGCATAATAGAGGCTCTCTTTGCATTGCAACCCACTATTGTCAATATAAAATCTCAACGTACTGTTTGCAAAGACATAAAATAAATAAAATAAATAAAAAATAAAATAAAGCCACTAAACTCTGGGTCAACATCATTTTCCTCTTAAAAAGGGAGTGTTAATACAACATGACATCAGTGAATCCCAGGTGTTTGCCAAGCTGTTTGCTCTAGCTAGTGCTCAATTGAACTGGTGCTCCCACAAGGTACTAAGTGGTCCCAGATTTTTTTAATACTGTGCACACCGAGTGTTAAGACCCATTCTATGTTGTCCAGGCATCTCAAGCTAATCATGCCAAATTTGGAGCCAGGAAAAATAAAACGTAGATCTACATTTGGAGTGCTAGCGGTAAGAATGTAGATCTACATGTGGACAGCTAATGGGTTAAAGGAAGCTTGCAGACACAAGTGTATCTAAAAATCATCAAGTAATCCTTCACTTACCTGAATAAATGATCCAGCATAGGCCCCAGTAATGCCGACTAAGATCTCTACGTCAGTAGTAATGAGACCCACTAGGGTGGGAGGGATAATGGCTAGCAGAGGGAAAAGGCAGCGCGTGGTGAAGAAGGAGTAGCGGCGACTCTCGCGGAGACACAGTCCCTTCAAATTATTGCGTAGTGTGATAGCTATGATGGGGAAGTTTGTGCTCAAGGTGAAGACTGGAAACATCAGCAGAAACAACTGTAACATTAACATCAACCATATAGTATTGCACACTATGTCAAACTATGTACAATGTATTTATATCATTAATACGCAACTATAGTTGTATTATACTTAAACATAGTTTATAATGTATTAATTTTATTCACAGTTCACTTATAAATAACATACACCAGCAGCTGAGACGAGATGAGTTAGATGAGTTCTTAGCCAAGAGAACAAAATCCTTAGTCTTGAACAAAAGTTATCAACACCAGGAATGACTAACTATGGCAAGACCATCCAAACAGTCATAGATAGCCATACAGAACAAATAATATCTCTTAACCCCTTCAGGGTCCAAGGCCAAAATCTGAAGTGGTGCTCCAGTGTCCAAGAAATTTTGAAAAAAAAAAAAAAAAAAAAAAAAAAAAAAATTTTTTATTACAGAATTAAAGAGTATATTTTTGTGAAGGTAATAAGACAAAAAAATTTTTTTTTCTCATTAGTACTTAAAGAGATACAGCGGCGGTAAGTTGACCCAAAATGACCGGGTGGCGGCAACATCAGTGACTTCAGCAAAATCCCATTTTTTTATTTTACGTTTTTTTATACTTTTTTTCTTTTCTTTTCTAATTTTTTTCTTTTTCTAATAACATTTGTGGCCTGTGAGACCAATATAATGTATATTGTATAAGTGTACACTCATTGTATTCCACGCAATAACTGCACTAATTTGTTTATCATTATATTGCTTACAAAATTTGTTTACAAGTTAATTGTAAACAAAATGATGAAAATATTAGTGCGGTTATTGTGTTGAATACAATGGTACCATATAGTAGCATGTGGTACAATGGTGCCATAGGGTGCAATTGTACCATATGGTACAATGGCACCATATGATACAATGGTTCCATATGGTACAATATGGCACAATGGCACATGATACAATGGTACCATATGATACAATGGTACCATATGATACAATGGTACCATATGGTACAATGGCACCATTTGGTACAATGGTGCCATATGATACAATGGTACCATATGGTGCAATGGTACCTTATGGTACCATATGGTGTAATGGTACCATATGATGCAATGGTACCATATGGTACATTGTACCATACAGTACAATGATACCATATGGTTCATTGTACCATATGGTACTATATGGTACTGTTGTATTCAACACAATAAACACACTAATATTTTCATTATTATTTTGTTTACAATAGTTGTTTACAACAAAAATATGCAAAAATGTTATATATTAGTAATGTTCTATTATATATTTACAAGTGTACAGGATCTTGAAGTGTTCCTTGAGGTGGATGACAAAGCACTTTGTCTCGGAAACTGGGAGTCAGTAGCTAGCTTGCGTCGCCACTCACTCAGTCTTGGCTGGTGTCTCATGCCACTAACACCTATTGACCATATGGTACACAGTATCATATGTTACAGGGTACCATATGGTACATTGTACTATATGGTATAGGGTACCATGCAGTACAGGATAACATATGGTGCAGGGTACCATATGGTACAGGGTACCATACAGTACAGGACACCATATGGTACAGATACAGGGATAACTAAGGAAATAAGTCACCCTGACTTTTTTGGGTTATCCAAGGATTTTATACGTATGCTGCTATGTATGATAATCTATGTAATTGTATTTCTGTACACCTGAATAAACTTACTCAAGTGCATGTGGCATCATAAGTAAGTTTATTTAGTTATACACAAATAAAGTTACATAGAATATCATACTTAGCAGCATATGTTTGGAGAACCTAGGATAACCCAAAAAAGTCAGACATTTATTTCCATTAGGGTCCCTGTACCATATGGTATAATGTACCATATGGTACAGTGTACTATATGGTACATTGTACCATATGATACCATTATACCATATGATACCATTGTACCATATGATACCATTGTACCATATGGTACCACTGTACCATATGGTACCATTGTACCATATGTTACCATTGTACCATATGGCACAATGGTACCATATGGTTCAAAACCATAGAATTCGTCTTCACCTCCACTTCCATCAGTTTTAGAACTGTAAGTTGTGAAGAGGAGAGTCAGAATTCGCCCAGAGAGTGAGTGGGGAGTGAGAGCTTCCTTGCCGCCAGGCACTATGAACAAAGCTACTTTGCTGGCGTTCCCACAATGCCATGCGGGCGTCCAGATTTTTTCTATGGTGTGCACACTGACCACCCAGACCCATTCTCTTAGATGTAGGCCTACCAGCCTTCTCGTGTTAAATTTGACGGCGCTAGAATATTGGCGTAGATCTACGGTTTGGACCTTGAACGTAAAGCCGTAGATCTACGGGACGGACCCTGAAAGGGTTAATACAAAGGTTGAGGAAGCAGTAAAAGAATGGAAGAACAACTTAGATAACCAGTTCAGTGACTACTTTGCTCTCCAAGAATATAAAACTGAGCAAGATAAACTATCGGAAGCAGTAATAGTTAACAGTCCACTTTTTCCGGTGATATGAACCAAACAAACAGTAAAGAAATTACTCTCCAGATCATAAAGGACCAAGCAAAAGTTACAGTACCAGAGTCAGAAATAAAGGAAGCCAGGTTACTAAGATCCCATGGTAGGAAAAGTGTTATGCTTAGATTCCACTCACATGACAGGAAAAAAGACTTAATAATTGCATCTATTAAAGTAAAGAAAGAGGTACAGGAGGGCCCCACTTATACGGCAGGTTAGGTTCCAGGCTACCGCCGTAAAGCGGAAACCGCCGTAAAGTGGAACACCCTTTTTTTCCACTTATAAATGCATACAAACACTAGATAACAAGTTTACACTAACATATATTAAGTTAGCAATAGAACCAGGCATCAAAAAACAATAAAAAAGTACAATACACACATAGTGCACTCATTACTTACCTTAAAATATTTATAGTCTTAATCTAGGGTGAGACAAGTAGTATTTATTGTAAGAAATCAAGTGTGGTATGTATGGTAATAGCCAGGCTACCTTACCAGGCCACCCCACCCACACATACTATTCTATGATATTTAAGCATCCCAGAGCGATAAAATGTATATACAGTTCACTCATTACTTACCTTAAAATATTTGTAGTCTTAATGTAGGGTCAGGAGTAAGTAAATGAGATAAAACGAATAAATGAGAGAGAGAAAGAATGAGTACATGAGAGGGGACAGGCGCAGAGTTATGTAAACAAACCAAGCGAACGTAAGTTTTGTAAACAAACGAAGTGTACACGCCTGGTTTGTGTACAAGTTACATTGTGTACAGGTTGTCTCTACATTGATACGGTAGAATTAATAAAGAAGAACACTCCCATTCTCATGTAACATCATTTTGAGAAGAAAATGAAGCTCTGAGTGAAGGCAATGGAAATAAGTCACACTGACTTTTTTTGGTTATCCTAGGTTCTCTACACGTATGTTGTTATGTATGATAATCTATGTAACTGTATTTGTGTATACCTGAATAAACTTACTTACATACATACGAAAGGAATAATTTTCTACAGTTACCCCCAGTAACACATTTTCTCTTATGTTAGATTAGAGAAAATGTTATTCTTGCCATCACTGGTACAAGTTATGTGGCTCCCACATCTTATATTTATGTTTATTTATTCTATTGTGGGGTGTATTTATCATCTTTTTATGTTATGTATCGTGTTTATTATATAATTTTGAAAAAAAATATCATGGATGGATTAATGAAAATGTGTATATTAACGTAATATACGACATTTAATGAGACTCGGTGAGTATTGTTATTATTATTATTATTTCTAATATGACGTCACTTGTGCAAGTCGTCTGCTACCACATCTCACATTTATGTTTATTTATTCTACTGTGGGGTGTATTTATCTTATTTATATGTTATGCATCGTGTTTATTATATAATTTTGAAAAAAATATCATGGATGGATTAATGAAAATGTGTATATTACCGTAATATACGACATTTAATGAGACTCGGTGAGTATTGTTATTATTATTATTATCATTTCTAATATGGCGTCACTTGTGCAAGTCGTCTGCTACCACATCTCACATTTGTTTATTTATTCTACTGTGGGGTGTATTTATCTTATTTATATGTTATGCATCGTGTTTATTATATAATTTTGAAAAAAATATCATGGATGGATTAATGAAAATGTGTATATTAACGTAATATACGACATTTAAATGACTCGATGATTATTATTATCATTACTAATATGACGTCTGGAGACATAAGACACTTACCAATTTTAATGTGTACCTGCATGCCAGCACAGTATGTAAGTTTATTTAGGTACAGGTATACATAAGTATAATTATCAGAGTATATATAAAATATGAAATAACTTTTAAAAACATTTGAAATTTTGGAGTTTCCAGACAAAATGGAGAGACTTAGTGCTTACTGAGCTCATGGAGAATGTAAACAAACAGGGTGGGGCACGGTGACCGTATTAGAAAGTCAGGTGGGGGGAGCCGTATAGCGAGTTTTGGTCATAATTTGAAATGTCCATATTAGCGGAACGCCGTAAAGTGAAACGCCGTAAAGCGGGGCCTTCCTGTATATATAAACGAGTGTCTTACCAAAAAACATCAGAACCTCATGTATAGAGTCAGAAAACTTAAGCGGGAGAATAATGACACAATACACCAATGCTTCACACGGGATGGGAAAATTCTAGTTAGGAAAACAAATGTAGGTCAACTGTACACAATCACGAACGAGAATGATCTATCACGATTTCTCAGGGATACTAATCTTACAGAGAATAACTAAACAATGTCCAACCTAAAAGCCTACGTAGTGTAGTGTATGTTTTGCTCCATTATTGTTCAAATTTCATATTACAATCTCTTAGTAATTAAATAATCAACTACCTCATTATGTGATTTTACTAGTAAGCATAAGTCACCTTATGTAATTTTCTTATTTACTATTGTTTGCTTAAATATTAGCTGAATTGATACTTTCTATGTCCATATTACTACCTCATATTTTTTTAAATACTATTAATTGATATTACTTACTAAAATTAATAATTAATTACCATTTTTACTATCAGTACAATTTACTCTTAACATTTTTGACATCATTTAATTACCATTACTTGTCTAATTACCGTAACCTGTTTTAATATCACATTTACTATCTTAGAGTACTCTTAAATACCTTGTACTGTCAAATAACCTCTAGTATAACTACCAGTGCAATATTGAATCCAAATAACTGTTCTAAAAATTTAATACTTGAAATAAACATTACTTTTTCACTTTTGTGGTTTCACTGTTCTATACTGCATTAACTCTTTCACTGTTATGACCTCTAAAATTACGTGTTGACAGCGTTACGATTTTTTTTTTAAATTAATAATACTAATAATAATTTTATCTTCTGAAATGGTAGAGAATCTTTTTCTGAAGGTAATGACACCTAAAATGCAAAATTTGATGGTAAACTTATAGAATTAAGCAGGCACAAAGCTGGCAATCAGGGAGCAATTTATATATTTGTGTACTATTTTAAGCTATTCCAATACTCAATTTGACCCAACTCTTAATTATTTCGGTAGTATGCTTTCCGTTCTATCATCTGAGCACAAGAAACAGCCCATTCATCTATCAAAATTACCTATAATTTGCTCAGATGTCAGTAATTTAGCCAATTTTACACAAAATTAAAAAATAATATAATTTAAAAACAAGAGCAACATTTCCTCTGTTCATTACACACATCCCCAGGTCTCTCATATATAACATCTGCCCTTCATTCTGCATCCTTCACAAAAAGATCCAAGTTTTACCCTATTTCTTGGATAATAAAATTTAACCAAGAACAACTTGTCATAGTTTAGGCCATGCCAATAACTGAAGCAGACCCAGTAAACACCCATAAAGAAGATGTTTTCCATTCTATATATATATATAAAAAAAAAAAAAAAAAAAAAAAGACCACCCTAGAAAACACCTCAAAGTCATTATTTTAAACAAAACACAAGGTCAGAGGTTTGCTTTTCCCAGTATGAATTTCATAGGGTATGATTTTTTATACTGTGCACATTCACTGCACAAATAAATTCTCTCATGTCTAAACCAAAATTTGAGGAAGCTGTGCTTAAAATGTAGATCTACAGTGAGTGACACTGGTATTAATGGTGTAGCTCTGCCTAGCAGTGTGTGCAAAGATTAAATAACTACCACTTATTCTGTTACATTCATTTGCAACATTGCCTTTCATATGCCTTTTCTAAATTCATAAATGCAATGAAATTTTCCTTACCTATTGTTTACTTACGGGTACCAAAAAGTTCCCAAACTGCTGTGAAAAATATATAGGCTTACTTAATCATTTAGATGTAGTTGTCTCCCTTGAAGTGCTCTCCTTGGGAGGCTATACACTGATTCCAGCACCTTGGTCATTTCTTGAAACATTTCTGGAGCTCTTCTTTCCTACTGATGTCTGGAGCAACATGCAACTCTGCTTGAATCTTCTCCACATCATTAAAATGCCACCCCTACAGTGCCCTTTTTTTTAGGAAGAAAGAGTCTAGACCTGAGGAGTATGGGGGGATGACCACCATGTTGTTTTTGACCAGAAAATGATGTTCTTTCTGGTCTTGAGTTAGCAAGTGAGGCATAAATTTCATAGTCACTCACCTCATACTCAAATTTTCAGTCAAAATGTTTTGACCAGACCCATAAGATTTCCCAAAGCATTTGCAATGCCCTGGATACTCTGACAATGATCATCCTGAATAACCTTCCTCACTTATTTGATGTTGATGAACGACCAGTGTTTATCATCCACAATTGATGGTCGTCCTACTTTGCATTGATAAAATCATTCAAAATACCATGTTCAACTCATGGCTGCATCACTAAATGCCTGCTGAAGCATTTTGTGAGCTTCATTAGCTGTTTTACTGAGCTTGAAACTCATGTGAAAGAACACATGCTGTTCTTTCTTTTAAATATTCCATAATGTCACACAAAAATCTAAAAAGGCACTGACAATACAACAAAAAATTCTCATCTAATCTTAATGGAACAACCACCACAATGAAACACTTCACATTATTTCACTAAGATATGTACGTACTGCACAGCATGATCTATGCCGCCATCACATTTTACCAAGGAAGTGCGCAAAAATTTGAGTATGGGAACTTTTTCACAGCACCTCATATGTACTTCAATGTCAACACTTGGTCTATACATCGACTACCCTTCCTACAGCCTTGTTCACCTGTGATTCTGCTC
>NC_091343.1:2081096-2117118 GCF_038502225.1 Cherax quadricarinatus
TGGTCCAATAGTTGAGACAGACAGGAGCGACCTGTTCTAAACCCATGTTGCCCTGGGTTGTGTAACTGATGGGTTTCTAGATGCGTGGTGATCTTGCTTCTTAGGACCCTTTCAAAGATTTTTATGATATGGGATGTTAGTGCTATTGGTCTGTAGTTCTTTGCTGTTGCTTTACTGCCCCCTTTGTGGAGTGGGGCTATGTCTGTTGTTTTTAGTAACTGTGGGACGACCCCCGTGTCCATGCTCCCTCTCCATAGGATGGAAAAGGCTCGTGATAGGGGCTTCTTGCAGTTCTTGATGAACACAGAGTTCCATGAGTCTGGCCCTGGGGCAGAGTGCATGGGCATGTCATTTATCGCCTGTTCGAAGTCATTTGGCGTCATGATAACATCGGATAGGCTTGTGTTAATCAAATTTTGTGGCTCTCTCATAAAAAATTCATTTTGATCTTCGACTCTCAGTCTGGTTAGCGGCTTGCTAAAAACTGAGTCATATTGGGACTTGAGTAGCTCACTCATTTCCTTGCTGTCATCTGTGTAGGACCCATCTTGTTTAAGTAGGGGCCCAATACTGGACGTTGTTCTCGATTTTGATTTGGCATAGGAGAAGAAATACTTTGGGTTTCTTTCGATTTCATTTATGGCTTTTAGTTCTTCCCGCGATTCCTGACTCCTAAAGGATTCTTTTAGCTTAAGTTCGATGCTTGCTATTTCTCTGACCAGTGTCTCTCTACGCATTTCAGATATATTGACCTCTTTTAGCCGCTCTGTTATTCTTTTCCGTCGCCTGTAAAGGGAGCGCCTGTCTCTTTCTGTTTTACATCTACTCCTCCTTTTTCTTAGAGGAATAAGCCTTGTGCATACATCGAGTGCCACCGAGTTAATCTGTTCTAGGCATAAGTTGGGGTCTGTGTTGCTTAGTATATCTTCCCAGCTTATATCGGTTAGGACTTGGTTTACTTGGTCCCACTTTATGTTTTTGTTATTGAAGTTGAATTTGGTGAATGCTCCCTCGTGACTAATCTCATTATGTCGGTCTGGGGCTCCGCGCATACATGACTGAACCTCAATTATGTTGTGATCTGAGTATATTGTTTTTGATATGGTGATATTTCTTATCAGATCATCATTGTTAGTGAAGATGAGGTCTAGTGTCTAACTTTCCAGAACATATATGTTATATATCACCTAACTTTCCAGAAGAACATATATGTTATATATCACCTAACTTTCCAGAAGAACATATATGTTATATATCACCTAACTTTCCACTAGATCACAACATTCCTCGTAGACATTACCTCAGATTTTCTTGCAACAAATTATAACTTTTGTGAAGGGATTCAAAGAAACCAATTACAGGGATTTGAATCCTGGAGGTAGAAAGTAGCACTTACTCTCTGAAGGATGGGTGGGATACTTTAGTGTGGAGGACACTCTGAAGGATGAGTGGGGATACTTCAGTGTGGAGGACACTCTGAAGGATGAGTGGGGATGCTTCAGTGTGGAGGACACTCTGAAGGATGAGTGGGGATACTTCAGTGTGGAGGACACTCTGAAGGATGAGTGGGGATACTTCAGTGTGGAGGACACTCTGAAGGATGAGTGGGGATACTTCAGTGTGGAGGACACTCTGAAGGATGAGTGGGGATACTTCAGTGTGGAGGACACTCTGAAGGATGAGTGGGGATACTTCAGTGTGGAGGACACTCTGAAGGATGAGTGGGGATACTTCAGTGTGGAGGACACTCTGAAGGATGAGTGGGGATACTTCAGTGTGGAGGACACTCTGAAGGATGAGTGGGGATACTTCAGTGTGGAGGACACTGTGAAGGATGGGTTGGGATACTTCAGTGTGGAGGACACTCTGAAGGATGGGTGGGGATACTCTGAAGGATGGGTGGGAGATACTTCAGTGTGGAGGACACTCTGAAGGATGGGTGGGGGATACTTCAGTGTGGGGGACACTCTGAAGGATTGGTGGGGGGATACTTCAGTGTGGGGGACACTCTGAAGGATGGGTGGGATACTTTAGTGTGGAGGAACTTCTAAGTTACAGTGTCGACGCTGCTCTGGGAAGACAGTGATGGTGGGAGATGAAAATATTTCTCTTTCAGGTCACTTATGAACCACAAAATGGTTCATGATGTGATCCTCTTCTGTACATTCTCCTAAATGCTTCTTTTCTCACAAGATGTTAGTCTCTTCGTTCACTTTGGATAATTTTTATTTCATTTAATTTCTCATGTGGAAATATATTTTTTGTGGCTTTTGCATTATTAAAAAAAAAAAATATTTCGGTAATTTGCTTCGTTACTGTTTGTAAATTTTTCGTCGATATAATTACTAGCCTGGTAAAGCCAGTCAATGTTAGACAGTGTTCCCTAAGTCCATAATTATCTGCAGAGTGACATTCTGGGACCTTTTTAACGTTTTCCTTATTATCATTCTCCCAGTTTATATTAGCCAAAACCAGGTCAAGCACAAGGAAGTTATTGTACTTTAAATTACCAGTCAAATAATTCTGAATTTAACTTAAGATTAAAATCCCATAGACTTATAGGTATTACATTATTGTGTAGCAAAATATTAGAAATTTGTGCAACAAGTTTCCCTTGATCGTTCTCCAAGATTGGGGTTGGTACAACATGATTAAAATTAATTTTGTATGTCTTTCTAGATCTTACTAAACAGATTCTGTGTCTGTTCCGTCAGTCTTTGTAACTGTTTTCATACAGTAAGTTAGTGTCTCAGTGCTGGAAGTCAAATTACTCACTTCTAACACTTGTAAAACAGGTGTACAAGTAAACACTGTTAAAACTTTCCTTATGTGTGTACAGGCACCCAGGCCGCACACTGAAGATCATCATACTTGGCCCTACACTGCTGCCATATACTCCACCACCTTCACTGAGGAGTTATGAAGTGCAGGAAGACATCACTCCTGCCATCCTTCACTCATCATCAGCTCTGGTGTTCCAGTTCAACTTGAACAACAAATGTCATGCCGCAGTTACAGGTATATATAAAGTATTTACTTGAAGAATTGAGACACTTATGCAACATATGGGAATCTTTATTGAAGAAACGTTTCGCCACACTGTGTGGCGAAAAGTTTCTTCAATAAAGATTCCCATATGTTGCATAAGTGTCTCAATTCTTCAACTTGTCGGTTTTCTAAACCATTCATCACACAAAGTATTTACTTAAATAAAATAATCATGTCAGTACCTGACCATCCGGGGTATGGTTCATGCCCTGGATTGTGTGGGGCAGGCAGTAGCAATCTGGTTGATCAGACCCTGATCTACTGTGTAGTGTACTCGGCTCACACACTGAGGTCCATGGTTCGATGCCCGGAAACATTTGGACGTGTTTCCTTAAGATATCTACTGTCCCTTTTATCCGAGCAGTAAATATGTACCTGAGTGTTAGACGACTCGTGTGGGTCGCATCCTGGGGACAAAATTAATCTAATTTGCCCGAAATGCTCTGGATAAGAAAGAGCTTTCTATATAGTATGTCATCGATGTCAGCTAGGTGTGCATTATTATTTTATATTATTATGATTATTATTATTATTATTATTATTATTATTATTATTATATTATGTAACACAGGTGATAGTAGTGAAAGTGAATATTAAGTAAACATTTCTGGCCAATGACATTATACCGATTTTAGGGTAAGTTTGTGCAATAAGACGTTTTTCAAGCTTATAATGGAGCTGTCTATAAACAGCCTCCAATCTCCTGGTAAAAAAAAAAAAAAGTTCAGGGGTGTTATTACAGTATACAAGTTCATCACGGATGAAGGAGTTCAATCTCTCTTGTCTGATAAGCAGTAGACAGACCTTTTATATTTTCTAGTCTAGACACTAGATGCTATAAGTTCAGATGCTTGCTTTGACAGACTGAGGTCACGTACCAGATCATTAAAATCTTCTTGGGATAACTGCTGAAGTGTTGAAGTGTTTGCTTCATATTCACCTCTACTGCTATCACCTGTTACATCCTAAACCCTGAGTTTCTTCAATATCTGGCAACAGGTCAGGCAGTATTGTAAACATTGCTATAGGAACGTCTTCGCTGTGTGGCACAGGTCTCTTTGCTGACTCAAGATTAGTATGATCCCAATTGACTTTCATGTAGCGACTGAAACCTTTCACATTCACCATAGAGAAATAACTATCGTTATGGTGGCTTTTCAGCTCTCCACACCATACACACCCAAATTTAAACTTTTCCTTTGCCTATTTCTCCACTGTCGTGAGCATTCTACACGAGTTTTGTAGACCATATGGGGAGCCCAAGACTTGTCTGAATTAAGATAAATGTGTAACATCTGGGTATCTAGTGGCATATTCCAGAACATAATTTGAAGACAGTAGAACTATATACAGAAGATGAGGTAATCAGTCCCTCGGTCTTGGAATTGGTGCGAGGAGCACCAATTGTTTACCTCAACTACTGTATATAGTTCTACTGTCTTCACATTGTCCTGGAATTTGTATTGATAAAACCACTGGATGGCGAAACTTCTACAATAAGGATATCCAGATGTTGCACACGTTTCTTAATTTCATCTTGTCGGTATTGTATGCCATTCTTGTACAACTTGTGCAAGGAAGGTATACAATACCGACACGGTGAGAGTTAAGACACATGTTCAACATCTGGTTATCTTTACTGTAGACGTTTCGCCATCCAGTGACTTTATCTATACAGATTCTAGGACATGATTAAAAGACAGTAGAACTATATACAAAAGATGAGGTAATCAGCCTTGGAGTTGTTGAGAGCACCGTAGTAGTAAAGATTCTGTATCTTATTTATTTATTTATTTCAAATTTGAGTACATATACAGAGGTACAAAAAAATACAGATAAGAGCAGCATGCCAAAGCCACTTATACTATGCATAGCATTACGGGCTGGCTTAAAATTAACTTAAGATTAACTAAGCAATGATGAAATCAGTGATAAAACAATGTAATCAGATTACTATAAAGCACAAGTGAGTATTACAAAGACAGGTCATATGGTTGCATTCAGTTAGGTAGTGATTCTGTTAGGTAGTGTATTTAAAAAATAATAAAGTTAGATTCGGTTTTAGGTTTAACATTTATGTGATATAATTGTGAGAAACATTTAAGATATACAATTTATAAGGTTCAGTTATTCAGTATTTATTTGGTTTTGGGTGAGTAAGTGATCTTTGAGAAGAGACTTGAATTTATAAACAGGTAGTGTTTCTTTTATATTTACAGGTAATGAATTCCAGATTTTAGGGCCTTTTATGTGCATTGAGTTTTTGCATAGTGCGAGATGGACACGAGGAACATCAAAGTGATCTGTGCCTTGTGTTATGGTCATGTGTTCTGTTGAGGTTGGCAAGGAGATGTTTGAGGGGAGGGTTAATATCAGAGTTAAGTGTTCTATGTATGTAATAGGTGCAGTAATAAGTATGGATGTTTTGTATGGTGAGTAGGTTTAGTGTATTGAATATTGGTGGAGTGTGCTGCCTGTAGTGAGAATTTATCATTCTAACTGCAGCCTTTTGTTGAGTAATTACTGGTCTGAGATGGTTAATTGTTGTTGAGCCCCATGCACAAATTCCATAGGTGAGATAGGGGTAAATAAGAGAGTGATATAGGGCCAGGAGGGCTGACTGTGGAACATAGTACCGTATCTTCGATAGTATGCCTACAGTCTTGGAAATTTTCTTAGAAATTTGTTGTATATGTGTATGAAATTTGAGTATTATCAAGGTGGATTCCTAAGAATTTTCCCTCTGTTAGTTTTGTGATAGGTGATCCGTTTATCATTATGTTAAGAGGGACATCTGTAGCTCTGTTACCAAACTGAATGAAGTAGGTTTTGTCAATGTTTAGTGTAAGTTTGTTAGTCCTCATCCAGGTAGATATTTTCTGTAATTCGGTATTTACAGTATTGGCTAGCGTGACTGGGCTCGGGTGAGAGAAGACGTATGTAGTGTCATCTGCAAATAGTGTGGGTTTGAGTAATTGCGAAGCATTTGGAAGGTCATTTATGTATAGGAGAAAGAGAAGAGGGCCAAGGACACTTCCCTGTGGGACACCAACTGTAATTGGTTGCGCAGAAGAGTTTGCCCCATTTGCGTACACATATTGGCTTCTGTTGCTGAGGTATGACTTGAGGTAGTTGAGGGAGTGCCCTCTTATACCATAGTGTGACAATTTTACGTGGAGCAAGTCATGGTCAACTGTATCAAAAGCTTTACGTAAGTCAATGAAGATCCCCAGTGGGACTTCTTTTTTCTCTATTGCAGTGTATATATGTTCTAGCATGTGTATAATAGCATCATTAGTATTTTTATTAGGCCTGAATCCAAATTGGCAGGGGTTGAGTATGTTTTGGGAGATAAGGTAGGAGTAGATTCGTTTATGAATTAATTTTTCAAAGATTTTTGAGAGAGGGTGTAAGTTGGATATTGGCTAGTTGGATATCGGGGTGACCCTTGCTATTTTGAGTACTGTAGGGAAGGTGGAGGATTCAATGGATTTGTTAAAGAGTGTTGCAATGATTGGTGATAGCACTTGTGACACTTTTTTGTATATAAAGGGTGGTAAGGTATTTAAATCTCCTGCCTTGTTTTTTAGTGCGTTGATAATAAGGGAGACTTCGTATGGGTTAGTCGGAGCTAGGAACAGTGTGTTCGGGTAGTTGCCGGTTAGTTTAATATGTTTATTATGCACCCCATACCCATCCTGTGGGCGCGCCGGTGAGGTAGTCATTTGGTGGGGTATCTGAGCTTGGGATTTTATTGGCAAGGTTTTGTCCTATAGTGGAGAAGAAATCATTGAGTCTGTTTGCTGTTTCTGTTGGTGGGAGTTGGGGTTCATCTGATTTTGCTAATTTTATTTCGCTATTTCGTGATATCTTTTTTGTTCCCAGAATTTCTGATAGGGTTTTCCAGGTCTTTTTTATATCACCTCGTAAGTTGGATAATCTGTTCTCATAATACAATTTTTTTGCCCTTCTTATCAGGCTGGTTAGGATTGACGAGTAACGTTTTGTTTGGTCTCTGGTTATGTGACCCATTCTGTACTGTTTTTCATATTGGTGTTTTGTATTTATGGATTTGAGAATGCTGGGTGTTAGCCAGGGACTGTTCAGTCTCTTTGCTGTCATCTGTTTAGTTTTTTTAGGGCAGTGCTTGTTATAGAGGTATTGGGTGTTTTTTAGAAAATTATTAATACATTCGTCAATATCTGTTTAGGTTTCTAGCTCAGTGTGCCAATCAATGTTTGCTATTGCTGTTGTGAAGTTATTAATGGCTGCCTCATTGTGAAGTCTGAAGGTGACTTTAGTAGTGTCTTGGGGTAGTTTACCAAGAGTTGTTATGAGGAAAGTAGGGTAGTGGTCTGTGGTATTATCTGTAATTATGCCTGATTTTAAAGGGGATATGGTGTTGGTCCAGATGTGGTCAAGTAGGGAAACACTAGTCTCTGTAACTCTTGTAGGTTTTGTTACTGTTGGTAGTAACATACAGTTACTCATTGTGTTTGTGAATTCAGTAACGTGTGGGTCCTGGTCTTGCAGGAGATTTATATTGAAGTCACCTGAGAGTAGTAAGTGATCTTTGTTCATGCGTGCATCAGTTATCATACTTCCTAGATTTTGACTAAATTGGCTAATGTTTGACTGTGGAACTCTGTAGATGTTTATCAATGTGAGAGGTTTTTGTAGGTACTTGGATTTGAATTTAGCTATTATATATTCCCCATGTTCATCCCTTGTGCAAGTATTAGTGATACATTCTAGTTGGTCTGAGTAGTATATGGCTGTGCCACCCCCTTGTTGGTCTGGCCTACAGTTGTGTATGGCTGTGTAACCAGGAATGGCATAGACATCTGTACTATCAGGCTTTAGCCAGGTTTCAGTTAGTGTAATGATGGACATATTGGCATGTAAGGAATTTAGTAATGCTATGAGGTCATCGTAATGCTTGCTTAAAGATCTGATATTGTAGTTAAATATACTTATGTTGTTGTTGGCACTGAGAAGTGCCTTTGATTGTTCTGCAGTGTAGTAATTACAGTAACTGTTTGATTCATTTAAGTCATTAAATAAGAGGTTGGTATCAGGATCAATGCTTGTAATCATAAGATTTGTGGTGAATCTATAGTTTGAATTAAGTATAAGACAAAGTATATAGTCTTAAGCTAAAAAATAGCACCTGGATTATTTAACAAATGTAAAATAATGAGCTAAGGGACTAATACAAATAAAGTGATGATCAAATAGTGGAGCTTGGGAATATGATAGTAGGTAGTACTATAAAGGTAATTTTTTTTTTAAAGTTAGAATTATTGTATAAAATTATAATATAAAAGGGACTAATATAGGTTGTGGTGAACAATAAAGTGGTAATCAAATAAATGAGCTTTGGAATATAATGGCAAAATTGTGAACTTATTCTACTTTAGCACCTAAGAATAGCACCTTGAATATTTTAATAATTGTGAATATATAAACTAGGGTAGTTATATAAAGCTAAAATAAAGGAGAAAATATATAAGGGACTAAAATTAAGTAATGGTAAGCAAAGTTAAGTGGACAGATGGTAGGAATTATAATATAAACTTATAATATAAAAATACAATTTGAAATGGTACTTGCAATTGCACTAGTCTGGTATAGGTTGTTGACAAGATAAAGATTATAACTAGATTTAAATTAACTTTCATCTTGTCGGTATTGTATACCTTTCTTGCACAACTTGTCAGACATTGCAATATTATGGAAACTTGGTTCAGAGGACATCTACAAGACCTTCACGGCCACTACAACTAACACATCCCTTTAGATAGGTCCTACTTCCACTGGGGAATCCCGCCTACCAGTGACTATGCCCTAGTCTGCTACACGTCCCTAAACACTGACGCCTATATAAACGCCAGTCTGGTATAAACCTTGGTAATAAATACCGACAAGTTGGTTTAGAAGTGATCAAGGTCCCAGGACCGAAACGTTTTCTAATAAATGTTAGCGTTTGCTTACATGTCTTTCTAAACCAAACGCCAATCTCCTTGCCTTTGCTTCAGAAGCTCAAGTCCAAGGCTGAGGGACTGATTACCTCATCTTCTGTAAATAGTTCTACCTAACATTGTGTCATCGGTGAATTTGCTCATTTCACTAGTAATTCCCTCATCAAGACCACTGATATATATTATAAACAACAACGGGCCTAAGACTGATCCCTGTGGAACGCTACATGTTATGGATCCCCACTCTGATTTAACCCCATTTATGCAGACTCTGCTTCCAGTCTGCGAGCCATGACTCGATCCATGACAGCACTTTTCCTCCAGTGCCATGAGCTGCCACTTTTTTTAACGGTCTTTGGTGTGGTACTCTATCAAAGGCCTTAAAGTCAAATAAACAATTTCAAATGCATGGTTTTACAAAGGGACGTTCCTGCCTTACGAATTTATTAACTTTTTTTTTTCACTAAGGTATTTGAGGAGGTAGATCATGGTAATGAATATGATACTATGTATGTGACTTCAATAAGGCTTTTGACAGGGTCCCACATCAGACTATACTGAGGAAGTAGTTCAGGATTGGTTTTTGAAGCAGTTTGTGACAAAACCTACAAGGGGTAATAACCTGCTTGACTTAGTTCTGGCAAACAATGAATCCCTTGTTAATAATTTAGAAGTTTCAGAGGAACTGGGTGCTAGCGACCACAAATCAATTACATTTAGCATTGAATGGAAGTATGATAGTAGGGATAACTCAGTAACAGTCCCAGATTTTCACTTAGCAGATTACGATGGGCATAGAGAACACTTATCTGTTGATTGCAAAAACAAACTGGCGGGCAATACTTCTTGAAAGAGAATGAAATAAAAAGTGCCGATTTTAAACAACCATTTTCTGCTCATCATTAATAGGGAAAGATCACCAACAATATTTCAGTAATTAACTTTTACAGTAGGGCCAATAGAAAGAAGCAAATTCATGGAACATCAGTCACTAGTGAGGGTTGCCAGGCAAGTGACAGATCGACTGAAACAAAATATGTCATCAGGGTCCCTGATGAGGTTTTTCTTATGAACGCAAAATGGAGTTCAGAACTTCAGAACTATCATTTCAATGTCTCTTCACAGTACTCGGTGTTCGTGGAAGATGGTTAATGTAATTGGCTATAAAACAGGGGACAGTCGCTTACCATTTGCCCACCACGTCCTGTTCAAGCCCGACCACCAATTGCAATTAACCAGTCAATTATAGCTGAGGACCAAGGTTAAGTCCATCTTGAGCTAAGCACAGCTTGACACCAGCCATGACCACGCATGGAGAAGATTTCTAATGCTATGTATTAATTTAGTCATCCTACGCTGAATGTTTTCTAACGAATTTATGTCCATTCTGTAATATGGAGACCAGAATTGAGCTGCATAATCTAGGTGAGGCCTTACTAATGATGTATAAAGCTGCAGTATGACCTCTGGACTTCTGTTGCTTACACTTCTTGATATAAATCCCAGTAATCTATTTGCCTTATTACGTACGCTTAGGCATTGCTGTCTTGGTTTAAGGTTGCTGCTTACCATAACCCCCAAGTCCTTTTCGCAATCTGTATGGCTAAGTTCTACATTATTTAACTTATAAGTGCTAGGGTTATGGACACTCCCGAGCTTCAGAACCTTGCATTTATCTACATTGAACTGCATCTGCCACTTTTCTGACCAAGAGTAGAGTTTGTCTAAATCCTCCTGAAGTTCCCTAACATCTACGTTTGAATCAATTATCCTACCTATCTTCGTGTCATCGGCGAATTTGCTCATATCACTAGTAATTCCTTCATCAAGATCATTGATATATATTATAAACAACAACGGGCCCAAGACTGATCCCTGTGGAACGCCACTTGTTACTGATCCCCACTCGGATTTAACCCCATTTATGGACACTCTCTGCTTCCTGTCTGTGAGCCATGATTCGATCCACGAGAGCACCCTTCCCCCAATGCCATGAGCTGCTACTTTCTTCAACAGTCTTTGGTGCGGAACTCTATCAAATGCCTTACTAAAATCTAAGTAAATAATATCAAATTCTTTATCGTGGTCAACAGCCTCAAAAGCTTTACTGAAGAAAGTTAATAAATTAGTTAGACAAGACCGGCCTCTTGTGAATCCATGCTGAGTATCATTAATCAAGCTATGCTTATCGAGATGGCTTCTTATAATCTCAGCTATAATTGACTCTAGTAATTTGCCTACAATTGAGGTCAGGCTTATTGGGCGGTAATTTGACGGTAACGACTTGTCCCCTGTTTTAAAAATAGGAATTACATTAGCCATCTTCCACATATCAGACACTACACCTGTTTGAAGAGATAAATTAAAAATATTAGTTAATGGTTCACAGACTTCCATTTTGCATTCCTTTAGAACCCTTGAAAAAACCTCATCAGGACCCGGTGACTTATTTTGCTTCAGTCGGTCTATCTGCTTCACAACCATTTCACTAGTGACTGTGATGTTACATAATTTATCTTCTTCTGATCCACTATAAAAATTAATTACCGGAATATTATTAGTGTCTTCCTGTGTAAAAACCGAGAGAAAATAATTATTTAAAATCGAGCACATTTCATTCTCTTTGTCAGTAAGATGCCCATAGTTATTTTTAAGGGGACCTATCTTATCTCTGACTTTTGTTCTATATACCTGGAAAAAACTTTTTGGGTTAGTTTTAGAATCCCTAGCAACTTTAATTTCATAGTCCCTTTTAGCTTTTCTTATCCCCTTTTTAATGTCCCTCTTAATGTCAATATACTGATTCATAAGATGACCCTCGCCTCTTTTGATACGCCTATAAATTCCTTTCTTATGCCCTAGTAGATATTTCAGCCTATTATTCATCCATTTTGGGTCATTTCTATTTGATCTAATTTCTTTATAAGGGATAAACGTTCTTTGAGCAGCATGTATTGTGTTCAGAAAACTGTCATATTGATAGCTCTCTTCGTTACCCCAGTCAACAGATGATAAGTGTTCTCTAAGCCCATCGTAATCTGCTAAGCGAAAATCTGGGACTGTTACTGAGTTATCCCTACTATCATACTTCCATTCAATTCTAAATGTAATTGATTTGTGGTCGCTAGCACCCAGTTCCTCTGAAACTTCTAAATTATTAACAAGGGATTCATTGTTTGCCAGAACTAAGTCAAGCAGGTTATTACCCCTTGTAGGTTCTGTCACAAACTGCTTCAAAAAACAATCCTGAACTACTTCTAAGAAGTCGTATGATTCTAAATTCCCAGTCAAGAAATTCCAATCAATATGACTAAAGTTAAAGTCTCCTAGAATTACTACATTATCGTGCCTTGTGGCCCTAACAATTTCCTCCCATAGTAGTCTCCCCTGGTCCCTATCTAAATTTGGGGGACGGTATATCACACCTAAAATTAATTTTTCATGCCCCTCTGAAAATTCTATCCAAACAGACTCTGTATGTGTTACTTCAGACTTAATACCCGTTTTTATGCAACAGTTCAAGCGATCTCGGACATACAATGCCACCCCACCCCCCTTCCCGATACTTCTATCTACTTGGAACAATTTAAAACCCTGAATGTGACATTCTGCAGGCATGTCCCGACTTTTTGAATTAAACCACGTCTCAGTAATGGCAAATACATCTATGTTACCTGCACTAGCAACTAGTCTCAACTCGCCCATCTTATTCCTAGCACTGCGACTATTTGTGTAATAAATTTTAATGACCCTCCTCTCTCTTTACCCTTCCTGCTCCTTTCTGTTATTCCACTAAACCTATTACTGTCCTTGTCAATTAGTGCCACTGGCTTTCCAATATCCACCTCATTTTGCCTATTACTAGTTCTCCTAGTACTCATATTACTACCCTGCGACTTCACAGTTTTCCCGCCAAAACCCATACCACTAACTATTCCTAGTTTAAAGACCTAACAGCTCCCTCCACTGCGTTGGCCAGTGCTCCCACCCCACACCTAGATAAGTGAACCCCATCCCTGGCATACATGTCATTTCTGCCATAGAAGAGGTCCCAGTTGTCAATGAATGTTACCGCATTTTCCTTACAGTATTTGTCCAGCCAGCAATTGACACCAATTGCTCTGGACAACCATTCATTTCCAACTCCTCTCCTTGGCAAAATGCCACATATGACAGGTTTCCCACCCTTCCTCCTAATTATCTCTATTGCTGACCTATACCTGCTAATCAGGTCCTCACTCCTACGTCTGCCAACATCGTTGCCTCCAGCACTGAGACAGATAATAGGATTGCTCCCATTACCTCTCATGATGTCATCCAGACGGCTAACAATATCCTTCATCCCAGCCCCAGGAAAACACACTCTCTGCCTCCTACTCCTATCCTTCAAGCAGAATGCCCTATCCATGTACCTAATCTGGCTATCCCCAACAACAACAATGTTTTTACCTTCCTTGGCGTCGTCCGTCGTGATGCTCCGAGTAGTCGACTCACATTCGCCAGGTAGCATTACACCACTTGTAGAATTCGTCAAGACGTTCTCGATGGTCTTCGTTGGGGTTTCTAGGGATGTCTCACTCACGTCTGCCAATGCTTCTTTGGTGCTCGTTGTGGCATTCCCAGTAGAACACTCACATTCGTCAGGTAGCACCGAGAATGAGTTGGAAGTTTCCACGGTAGTCTTCTGGTTTCTCGTTGTTTCTGCCTCTCCAACCGTTTTCTTGATCTTCAGCTTGGTTCCATGTTGCCCGGCCACTGACCAAGCTCCCCTCTTAACCTGGGGACTCACAACAGGAGGATTACTACGAATCCTCTTGTTCTCCTCCGTTAATCGCCGTATCTCCATCTTAGCAACTCTGAGCTCTTCTCTCAGCTGCTGGTAAAGTTGCTCAAGAGAGGGCATCCTGGTTCAGATTCACAGAGAGCACACAAACAGGTCTTCACAGAGCTAAGTACACGTCACCACTGACTAAGTACACGTCACCACTGGCTAAGTACACGTCACCACTGGCTAAGTACACATCACCACTCGCTAAGTACACGTCACCACTGATAAATGTTCTCTAAGCCCATCGTAATCTTCTAAGCGAAAATCTGGGACTGTTACTGAGTTATCCCTACTATCATACTTCCATTCAATGCTAAATGTAATTGATTTGTGGTCGCTAGCACCCAGTTCCTCTGAAACTTCTAAATTATTAACAAGGGATTCATAGTTCTGGCAAACAAAGTCAAGCAGGTTATTACCCCTTGTAGGTTCTGTCACAAACTACTTCAAAAAACAATCCTGAACTACTTCTAAGAAGTCGTATGATTCTAAATTCCCAGTCAAGAAATTCCAATCAATATGACTAAAGTTAAAGTCTCCTAGAATTACTACATTATCGTGCCTTGTGGCCCTAACAATTTCCTCCCATAGTAGTCTCCCCTGGTCCCTATCTAAATTTGGGGGACGGTATATCACACCTAAAATTAATTTTTCATGCCCCTCTGAAAATTCTATCCAAACAGACTCTGTATGTGTTACTTCAGACTTAATACCCGTTTTTATGCAACAGTTCAAGCGATCTCGGACATACAATGCCACCCCACCCCCCTTCCCGATACTTCTATCTACTTGGAACAATTTAAAACCCTGAATGTGACATTCTGCAGGCATGTCCCGACTTTTTGAATTAAACCACGTCTCAGTTAAGGCAAATACATCAATGTTACCTGCACTAGCAACTAGTCTCAACTCGTCCATCTTATTCCTAGCACTGCGACTATTTGTGTAATATATATTTAATGACCCTCCTCTCTCTTTACCCTTCCTGCTCCTTTCTGTTATTCCACTAAACCTATTACTGTCCTTGTCAATTAGTGCCACTGGCTTTCCAATATCCACCTCATTTTGCCTATTACTAGTTCTCCTAGTACTCATATTACTACACTGCGACTTCACTGTTTTCCCGCCAAAACCCATACCACTAACTATTCCTAGTTTAAAGACCTAACAGCTCCCTCCACTGCGTTGGCCAGTGCTCCCACCCCACACCTAGATAAGTGAACCCCATCCCTGGCATACATGTCATTTCTGCCATAGAAGAGGTCCCAGTTGTCAATGAATGTTACCGCATTTTCCTTACAGTATTTGTCCAGCCAGCAATTGACACCAATTGCTCTGGACAACCATTCATTTCCAACTCCTCTCCTTGGCAAAATGCCACATATGACAGGTTTCCCACCCTTCCTCCTAATTATCTCTATTGCTGACCTATACCTGCTAATCAGGTCCTCACTCCTACGTCTGCCAACATCGTTGCCTCCAGCACTGAGACAGATAATAGGATTGCTCCCATTACCTCTCATGATGTCATCCAGACGGCTAACAATATCCTTCATCCCAGCCCCAGGAAAACACACTCTCTGCCTCCTACTCCTATCCTTCAAGCAGAATGCCCTATCCATGTACCTAATCTGGCTATCCCCAACAACAACAATGTTTTTACCTTCCTTGGCGTCGTCCGTCGTGATGCTCCCAGTAGTCGACTCACATTCGCCAGGTAGCATTACACCACTTGTAGAATTCGTCAAGACGTTCTCGATGGTCTTCGTTGGGGTTTCTAGGGATGTCTCACTCACGTCTGCCAATGCTTCTTTGGTGCTCGTTGTGGCATTCCCAGTAGAACACTCACATTCGTCAGGTAGCACCGAGAATGGGTTGGAAGTTTCCACGGTAGTCTTCTGGTTTCTCGTTGTTTCTGCCTCTCCAACCGTTTTCTTGATCCTCAGCTTGGTTCCATGTTGCCCGGCCACTGACCAAGCTCCCCTCTTAACCTGGGGACTCACAACAGGAGGATTACTACGAATCCTCTTGTTCTCCTCCGTTAATCGCCGTATCTCCAGCTTAGCAACTCTGAGCTCTTCTCTCAGCTGCTGGTAAAGTTGCTCAAGAGAGGGCATCCTGGTTCAGATTCACAGAGAGCACACAAACAGGTCTTCACAGAGCTAAGTACACGTCACCACTGTAACTTTTGTTCTATAAATCTGGAAAAAACTTTTTGGGTTAGTTGATGTATAAAGCTGTAGAATAACCTCGACTTCTTTTGCTTACACTTCTTGATATAAATCCCAGTAATCTGTTTGCCTTATTACGTACGCTTAGGCATTGCTGTCTTGGTTTAAGGTTGCTGCTTACCATAATCCCCAAGTCCTTTTTTCAATCTGTATGGCTAAGTTCTACGTTATTTAACTTATATGTGCTAGGGTTGTGGGTCGAGCTTCTGAACTTTGCATTTATCTACATTGAACTGCATCTGCCACTTTTCTGACCAGGATATGAATTTGTCTAAATCCTCCTGAAGTTCCGTGACATCTACGTTTGAATCAATTATCCTACCTATTTTTGTGTCATCAAGGTCATTGATATATATTATAAACAACAACAGGCCTAAGACTGATCCCTGTGGAACGCCACTTGTTGCAGATCCCCACTGCGATTTTTAACCCCATTTAAGCATACTCTCTGCTTCCTATTGGTGAACCATGACTCCATCCATGACAGCACTTTTCCCCCAATGCCATAAGCTGCCACTTTCTTTCACGTCTTTTCAACGTCCCTCATAATGTCAATATATTGATTCAAAAGATGACCCTCACCTCTTTTAATGTGCCTATAAATTCCTTTTTCATACCCTAAAAGATATTTGAGACTATTATTCATCCATTTAGGGTCATTTCCATTCAATCTAATTTCTTTATACGGAATAAATGTACTTTGGGCAGCATATTGATGGTTCTCTTCGTTACCCCAGTCCACAGATGATAGTTGTTCTCTAAGCCCATTGTGATTTCCTAAGTGAAAATCTAACTATTACCGAGTTATCTCTACTATCAAACTTCCATTCAATGCTAAAGGTAATTGATTTTTGGTCCCTTGTGCCAAGTTCCTCTGAAATTTCTAAATTATTTACAAGGTTTTCCTTGTCTGTCAGAACCAAGTCAAGCAGGTTATTTCCCCATGTAGGTTCTGTAACAAACTGCTTTAAAAACAACCCTGAACTACCTCTAAGAAGTTGTTTGACTCTAAATTCCCAGTCAATGACTTCCTCAATATGACTAAAGTTAGTCCCCTAGAATTACAAAGTTATCGTACCCTGTGGTCCTAACAATTTCCTCCCACAATAATCTTCCTTGGTCTCTATCCAAGTTTGGTGAATGGTATATCACGCCTAAAATCAATTTTTGATGCCCCTCTGAAAATTCTACCCGAACACTCAGTATGTGATTCAGACTTTATACCTGCTTTTATGCAACAGTTAGGTTAGGTTAAGGTTCGTCAGGAAACAGGACAAATGTTTCCTGACGCGGGTCTTAGTCAGATGATGACCCGCCTTTGGAGCTTTTGGTCATCTGACCGAGGCCTTCCGCTGGCTTACCGGTCCACCCCTTTAAAAATCATGGTCATTTATAACCATTGTTTTTTTTATGGAACAGTTTAAACGATCTGGACATAAAGTGCCACCCCACCCCCCTTTCCAATATTTCTATCTACTTGGAGCAGTTTAAAATCCTGAATGGGACATTCAGCAGGCATGTCCCTATTTTTCATATTAAACCACGTTTCAGTTATGGCAAAAATATCAATGTTACCCGCACTTACAACTAATCTCAGTTCGTACATCTTGTTTCTCGCACTACGACTATTAGTATAATATATTTTCAGAAAACCTCTCTTCCCTTTTCTCTTCCTGCTGATTTCTGTTCCACCACTGTACCTGTTACTCTGTTACCTAGTGCCATTGGCTTTCCAATATTCACCAATAACTCTACCTCATTCTGCCTATAACTGGTTTCCCTAAAACTCACACTATCACTACACTCAGAATTCACTGGTTTTCCACACAAAAACCCATACCACTATCTATTTCTAGTTTAAAGACCTAACAACTCCCTCCACTTCGTTGGCCAGTGCTCCCACCCCAAACCTAAATAAGTGAACCCCATCCCTGGCATACATGTCATTTCTGCCATAGAAGAGGTCCCAGTTGTCTATGAATGTTACTGCATTTTCCTTAGTGTTTGTCCAGCCAGCAATTAATGCCAATTGCCCTGGATAACCATTCATTTCCGATTCCTCTCCTGGGCAAAATGCCACATATCACAGGGTTCCCACCCTTCCTAATTTTCTCTTGCTGTCCTATACCTGCTAACCAGGTCTTCACTCCTACGTCTGCCAAAATCATTGTCTCTCGATATCGTCTAGACGGCCAGCAATATCCCCCATTCCAACCCCAGGAAAATACACCCTCTGCCTCCTCTTGCCCCTAAGGCAAAAGGCACTATGCGTAAACTTAACCTGACTGTCTCCCAATTAACACAATGTTCTTACCTTCACTGGCATAGTTCCTCGTGACATTCTCGATGGTCTTCGTGGGGTTTTCAAAGGATGTTGACTCACTCTCGTCCGCCAATGCTTCCTTGGTGTTCGATGTGACGTTCCCAGTAGACAACCCACATTCGTCGGGTAGCACCGAAAATGGGTTGGAAATTTCCACAGTAGTCTTCTGGTTCTTCGTTGTTTCTGCCGCTCCAACAGTCTTCTTGATCTTCAGCTTCGTGAGTATAGGTAATATAAATTTAGCATTTCAGACCATAGTCAAAAAAACAAGAATAGAGGAAGACTGCAATGAGGTCACCGACCCACTCCATGAATATGACTCCAGAATACAACCTCTTGAATACTCTGCTGTTCAAGTAGTGTTTTAATATGACATTGCTGTAAACAAAATTGTATGTGTGTGGGAGGTTGTATTTTGGAGTCATATTCGTGGAGTGGGTCGGTGATTTTACTGCAGTGCTCCTCTATTCTTGCTTTTTTTTCTGACTTGATGATCTGAAATGTTAAATTTATATTACCTATACACTTTTTTTCTTTCATATCAGTTAGTCTGTGAATTGAAACCATTGTTTTTCCGGTATGATAAAGTTAGGGAATAAGTTATTTTCTGTGTTACAGAGATGCATATGTTTACCAAGTATGTTTGTTTCAGCTGGCCTTCACCTTCATGATGGTGAACGGATACACATCTGAGGATGTTCAACAGTGCTTGAGTTGCAGGATCCCACCAGGATCATATCATTCAGAAAGAGGACAGATGCAGCAAACCATCGTCTATATGATAGAGAAATACTGTCAATATCCACCCAATAAACTCCTTGTATGGACTGTCTTACAAGAGTTGTGGCACATATGAAGTATAGGTCAGTGATGCCCTGTAAAACATCACTCATGGCCTTTCCAAACTGCTTGTCTCATCTGGACTTCATAGCTCAAGAACGCTACTCATGGTATGTTAGTCTTACTGTGTTATTCATTCCAGAGATGAAATGAAAGATATTTAAACAGTTTTCGGTGTTTATGGGAAAAGTGGAAAGTGTTGTAAGCATAACAAATGAATGGAGAAGACCTGATGATTTACTTTAGATTACTTTAGAATTAGTTTACTCTGTAGTCTACGGAAAGTGTTCACCACTAGAGAGCCTCAGTGTTCTTGAAAGTTCTCACCAGTGGTAAAGAGGCAGTATAGTATAGAACAGTATGTGTATTCCCTATCAAGTGCTACTATGTACATATAAAGGTGTTTCTAAGATAAGTATAAGGTATGTTTGTAGGATTAGTGTTTCTAAGGCTAGAGTTTAAGGTACAATTTATACAAAGAGCTTATTGTTATTGTTACTATGAAGTTGCATATGCAACTTCATAGTTGCCAACCGATTTTTTTATTTGATTTGGTGTAAGTTTCACTGTTAATGATCCGCTACAGTGAGTTTAATATCTTTATTAATAATCTCATATCCATCATGTGTGCAGTAGTCAAAAGATTATAGAGGCATATAATGAGGCGTAAACATATCCATCTAAATGGAAGTTGTGAATAATATTCTTGAACGGTTTGTACATTGTGGGATCGCAATTAATTCTTAATGTATTAACATCAACTACTCCCAAAAGAGATACCAGTTGATCCCCAAAATTAAATAACTATATATTAACATAATTAATGCCTGATTCAGGATCGGGTAAGTTTTCTGCATTCACACAAGACTCGTTACAAATCTTTTCACAATTTTATTACCTGACAATCCCAACATATCAAATGGAACTCTTTCCAGTTTAGCACATCAGCATATGAAGGCGGGTAAATCATTGATATATACTGAGGCTTTTCTGAAAGATGTGCCCCACGATGTGTTACCTTTATTAGGTAAAGGTTACGATTACATTGACAGTATAAAGAAACTCGATAAAACAATATTACCGAGTAGAGAGAATTTTTAGAAGATTGAGACTCTACGTAACGGTTTTTTAAACAATTTATCACAGAATTATGATCATGCTTCGAAAGTATTTGTTGGGAAAATGTGCGTGTACGTGTACGTGTGTGTGTGTGTGTGTGTGTGTGTGTGTGTGTGTGTGTGTGTGTGTGTGTGTGTGTGTGTGTGTGTGTGTGTGTGTGTGTGTGTGTGTGTGTGTGTGTGTGTGTTCACCTAATTGTACTCACCTAATTGTGGTTGCAGGGGTCGATACTCAGCTCCTGTCCCCGCTTCTTCACTGATCGCTACTAGGTCCTCTCTCTGCTTCCTGAGCTTTGTCATACCTCGTCTTAAAGTTATGTATGGTTCTTGCCTCCACTACGTCACTTGCTAGACTATTCCACTTCCTAACAACCCTGTGACTCGTGTCCCCTCTCTGGAACATCTTGTTTCTGTCCACCTTGTCTATTCCATGCATTATTTTGTATGTTGTTATCATGTCTCCCCTGAACCTCCTGTCCTCAGTGTCGTCAGTCCGATTTCCCTCAACCTTTCATCGCAGGACATTCCCCTGAGCTCCAGAACTAGGCCTGTTGCAAACCTTTGTACTTTCTCTAATTTCTTGACGTACTTGACCAGGTGGGCCTGGCGTACAGTGTCTTGAACGATTCCTTACTAAGGTATTGGAACGCTATTCTCAGGTTTGCCAGGTGCCCATATGCTGCAGCAGTTATCTGAGTGACGTGTGCTTGTGAGACCTTTACCCACTCTGCCTGAGGTATCCCAGCAAGTGAACACGTCTCCTGTGCTTAACAAAATAGGGAATAGCATATGGAGGTACAAATAAAAATGGGAACTATGGCTATAGTTCATAAAAGGGCTAGAATACAACTTCCTGATGGAAATTTACGTAATATAATAATTGACTTATGAGTCTTATTACCAGGGGGAAGATAGATGTTATCAGTAACACGGTCTATTACTCGCTCTTAATTCACCGACCAGCTGACCCGAGATTCTCAATGCGTGGTCCACTACACGCGCGACTGCCCAGAGCTCTCGCTCCCTGGACCTGTCACCAACAACCTCCTTGCTCAGCTGTTCCCTGGGCCTATATGGTGGTCAAAGTACCCCCTCCACAATGGGGTGTGCACCACGTGTTACTACCTGACGCCAAGGTCTGACACCATCAAGAACAAAAGACTGTCAGACGTGGGTGTGACTACCCGACATTTGCCAAGGCAGGTGTGACCGTATAATTAGGTCTCCCTAGAGACCTCACAAGCCCATCTGAACTGCATCACATCCCCCTTTCTCCCCCAGTTTAAAATATCCGAGAACTAGGACAATTTGTTCTAAGTTATGAGACTATTTTAATCCTAACCCTTTAATTCTATTACAATACAATAGCAAATAATATGAACTCTCACAGATCAGTAGATTTAATAAATTCTAGCACAAGAAACGAATAACAATGACTCTCTGGTGCAAAACCTCCTTATCCGTCATGTCTCCTTAAAAGTAAATATCGGGCTTCAGTGCTTCCTGTACTGTACTAGAAATAAGCTAGCTCCTGTAGTCACCCTCGCTAATTAACCATTGAGCCAAACCTCGTAAGGTTTTCCTGGCATAGAAAACAGCTCCAGCGGGTATTATTCCTTCAAGTACTTGCAACTGAACTATTACGCGACCACAATGTCGCATTTTTCTTGCACTCTTCCGCGACCATTCGTGACAAGGCAGGAATCGCAACCAGGACCCCTCATTATCCCATTTCTAGGAACTAAAAGAAAACCTCCCATCCCTCACATAAAAGAATCCTGTTCTGACGGCGAGCCGATTGGTGTTTATAGTTCTCCACCTGAAAAGAAAATACATCCTATCTCTACGGTGATCCCTCCCTCCATTCTCCTACGTTTAGATGATGGAATATCAGGGTGCCCATAAGCCAAGGATTATTAGTATTCAAATGATACCTTTTATCATCAAAGGCTGACAAGCCTCTCTTGTTAATTCTTACTGTACATATTTCACCTTTTACATTACTTATAGACTTACATGTGAATAATTCCCTATCTACATTTGTTAAAACATTCTTGTATCTTGCATGAGTTAATAATGGCATAAAATGTGAAGGGATACTCTTGACTCTGCTGACAATAGTTGATCTTCCAGCAATCTTTACAGAATACATTTTAGCTTTCAGTGCTATCAACTCACTAATATGTATATCACACATTTCAGATTTCAATAATCCCAGTTCACCTTTTCTACTATTATCATATAAGGGATGATCAGGACTGAAATTTGAAAAATCCATATATCCTAACAAAGGTTCACTTTTTAACTCGGTATACAAATCTTTACATTTCAAGCTAAAAATATACGAGTCAGTATCGGTATAAAGAAGTCTTACATCACCACCATAATGTTGTTTTAAAACTTTATACCAAAAATGATACAATTTCTTTTTAGCAATCTCAAGAATTTGAAAACCGAGATAAAGTGGTTGTTTAACTTCTAATTTCTCTTTGTTGAATGTACAAATCACTCTGTCTTGATTCAAATGTGTGATATTTTTTAAGAAAGGATCTTTACTCGCTCTAACAAATGCTTTCTCATTCTTGATATATCTATAAGATTCAGCATACTTTGTGATATTCAACAATGATTTCCCATATATGGCATTATTAGTTAATTTGAAAGCTTTTGACTTGATAGGACATTGTGTGGCTGTTCTCTGTGCGACATTAGTTGTTATGAAAGGTTCTAAAAATTTTGACTGAGTATATTCATATATGGCATGAACCTTTTCCACCTCTAACCCAAGTTCCATTAATAATTGTAACAAATCTAGACTGATCAAATAATTTTTCTGGGGTAGATGACTGGCCACTAATTTCACATTAGATTTGGGGATCTTTCTACCTTCATTTTTCAATATAGATTTGCAATAAGGAGATAACATCTCTTCTGATATATTCATGTGTGATAATATCAAAGGAAGTTCATCAGTACGTCTAGCTACCTCAGGGGTCACGTACTTGGTATCACATTCTATCCAATAACCTTTTTGACCCTCACACGATACATTACTTAATCCCACATCGAGGAAAGCAATCTTCTCCTCATTCGATATGTTTCTTATAGCATTCTGTGGAAGAGCTTCAACCATCGCACTAGCATACAAAGAATTAAAATCTAGATATAAAATATGGATGCCCATTCCACTCTCAACATCAAAATTGGGATTAATTAAGGGATTATCTGCTTTAGTATATTGATTAATTGCACACGTAAACCCCCTCTGAGATTCCTTTTAATCAACTCGTGGGAATATATCGTATCTAATTTTACATTCGTTTTCAAGAGGAATGCATCCCAATTGAATGAAGGTAAACTTATATAATTACTAACATCTAGCTTATAAATATCTTTGAGTGTTTTACACCACTCCATGAAGACATCGGCTAACAATCCAACATCTGTCTTGAGATATAACATCAGATAATCTCCTAAAGTCTTACATTTGCCCAAGTCAAACACTTTCAAAGCATCATCATAATCTTCCTGACTAATAGCGCTATTTCTCAAAGAACTAAAAAAATGTTCTTTACTCGGTAATTTTGCTTCATCGAGTTTCTTTAAACTATCAATATAATCATAGCACAAAACTTTTTTTCCTTTACATAATAAAGGTAAGACATCCTGAGGCACATCTTTCAGAATAGCCTCTGTATATTTCAATGATTTACCTGCCTTGATATGCTGATCTGCTAAAGTGGAAAGAGATCCATTCAATAAAGACAGAGAATTTTGAAACCTAACCTGACCTATGTCTACTTTCAAGAATTTGAGTCCTTGATTCGAATGAAGTTCAATTTCATATTTATCAACCTGCAATTCCTTTAAAATTATTCCTAAATCATATGACATGTTATGACAAAAAAAGTAATAATTTCTCACTCTTATCTTTACATTGCAAATTACAACGAGCACAATAGGCACCAATATAATTATTGAATTTTAAAGTGTGGTCATGATGTTTGTTTGTCTTGGGCATTTTTGAAGATGTTACTACATAATTCACAAGTGATCTGAGAATCATATTTTCATTTATTTATTTATTATACAACCAATACACTTTATTTCATATACATTTCATATAAATCCAACAAAAAAAATACAAATTAATTGAAAAAAGGTACAATTCATTGACTAAAATCAACAGAGTAATTCTTCTTCTCTTGAAGAAATTCTGTGCATTTTGTTCTGGATCTTCTTCGTCCTCATCTGATATATAATAAACTTCTGGGGAGGATGATGGTGAGGAAGCCGGTGGATAATTTATGGGGGAAGACGGGGAATCCTCAACAACACATGAACTAGGTTGGGAATTGGTCGTGAAATATTCCATCTCACTCCATACACATTTATCACAATAACAACTACTGGCACATTCTCCTCTCATATTAATCTCTTCATTCACATTATTATTAGTGCTAGACGTAGCGAGAGCGATATCCACATGAGGGTGGGGAGAAGGCGCGATCTCATCGCTGGTAGGAGGGGCAGGAGCATCTCCATATGGGTGGGTAGGAGGCGGGGTGGGGGAGAGATGCACTACGTATGGTGGGGTGGATCTCGCTCCTAACAAACCCATCAACTCGCAAATTATTTGCTCCTGCCGGATCTGATTTGCGCGAATAAGTTCCAGCATCCACATTATATTTACATTTGACAAAGAAAATTTTTTCCATGATTAGAAGAATAAGGTGCACCTTTAAATACATTAATGTACAAAAGTTTTTTTTACTGGTTAATACATAGTTCTAAAAATCATTTATGTGTAAAAGAATAAAAAAAAATTATTTTTTTCACTATTACAACAAAATCACTTACCATTTACCACAGGAGGATGCTGATTAACCCAACATAAACAGGGATACTGTCTAACCTCCTCGTAGACACCTCCAACGGAACACTGAATTGGATTCATCCTTGACCCGACTTGTTCTTGAATTACAGTAGATCCAAACAGTGACCCAGCACGGTCATTTATACCAGAGTTGTTACCTTTGCTCCGCCTCTAAACGCCTCAGGCTCTACCCACCGTACGATAATTCCAATATTTTACACAGATTTTCATAATTTCACGTTGAATTATTAGCAAATACACTTGAACATGAGGGTATATTGAAATGCTCATATGCATATTTCAATATAAATTGATCATTCTTTAATTTATCTCAACTAAAATCTTTAAATAAATATGGTATAATTTTCTTTACGCTATAATTTGTTAACTTATACACAAAATATATAGCATATAAGACGCACAACAATGATTTTTCATGTTGAATCCTCTGATTAATACCGTACATGAAATTTCTCTTGTATATAATTTTCTCATATATTTGTATAATGTTTTAAATCCATCCCGATTTAATATGTGTTTGTTCACATATATAGTAATCCAATGAGCCATATTTTCATCTTGATCGTTCAATATATTAATGATGAAAATTACCGGCTTATCTTTTATCCTCATAATAACTTCATTTATATTATTTGCGGCAAAACATCCCAAATACGAGGCATATCTTCCCGTATGATGTTTCAAGGCAATATTTATCTCTTCACAATTCATGATCTATACTCGTGTATGTAATATCACTGTTCTATTTTCATTTATATTTAAAATCACATTAGTTTCACCAAACATCAGACAAATTCTATTCTCATCTTTCAGTTTATCAAATGTCATATCTATTCTCAAATTACCATTCTTCTCGACAGATATAGCATTCTTGACCTGTTCACTTGTCAGGTCAACACCTAATATAGTTCTGCCTTGGAGAAAACTCTTATATGTAATCAGATGTTCACTCTCCAAACCCAGAGATTTCAAGGTAGCGTAATATAACCTACTCGCATGTGTAGGAAACTTAGTCAATATTAAGAATCGTTTCTGAATTAATTGTAACCCCGAAATGATTCAAATCTTCATGTTGAAAATATAATGGATTAAAATTATATCCTCCATCACATGTCTTCATATCAACTATTATAATAAATATCTTATCGGGTATGACTTGTCCCCAAGGATTATCTGCGATCAATTGTTTGATTAGATGCCAGAATATGATTTAAACAATGTCTTCTTGAACAGATATTCACACCCCTGCGGGTTTACCCCCATGCTTGAATTCAATGCAGTTAATGCATTCGTATACGGAATAACTTTATCGAGCCATTATATAATAGAATTAATATTATATTTATATGTTTTTCCGGTTAATGGTGTCATAATTGCCCATGTGGGTGAATGTAATTAAAGTCTCAATCGACATTGGACACTGTCCAGGATATATTCGTCAAAACTACTCACATCCAGCATCAAAGGGAAACAAGTATTCACTTCATTCAATAATTTACCTTCGTCTTTCTTAATAGCATCGAAATCAGCCGCTGTAATAGCACTATTTGTTGTCTCATTATTACGAAAGAATGCTATTCTTCCCAATGTATCTAATTTTGATGGGGATAAATGCTTAAGCAGTTTAATATAACCCGCATATGAATAAAATGGATTCGATTCTATAAGTTGTTCATTGAGATACAAACACAGATTTGAATATTGTCTGACTTATAGAATTCACAAATATCGCCTTATCTCCATCTCCCAATGCACTCCCATCCTCCTTTGTTATATTTATGTTCATTTCCAACGCGACTCTTTAAATCTAAAAAATGACCTTCTGAACTTTGTATTCTAAATTCGAGAAATTTATCAGATCCCTGATTTACTGGTAATGCTTCACAGGTGCGTCTAGCTGCTATCGAGGATTCAATAATGGCGTGTCCTGGTAATTTTGGGAATCCATCAGTTATGGAATGAGAATAACTGGGAACAGGGGCGTTGAGCCCCCCTGGTGTAACGTATAGAGCACCACCCGACATACTAGCAATATGGAAGTTAACAATAAACTAAAATTAATTAAATATTCCACTTTCTTTTGTTATTAAATTTCAATCGATTCAAACCAATCTTTCTACTTCCTCCGGATAATAACTTTTGTCCGACACCCATCAATGTTTCTACATTGATGGGTGAATGGCTGAATTTTTCAATGCAATACCATCATTAACATCGTTCAACACATTTCGTCCGTATTGTAATACTCCCGGAGCAAAGGTATTCAATAAGAATGGTATTGCTTTTCTGGTTATCCCACCGAGAAATGACAATAATCCTCCGCCCCTCCCTCTAGTTTTATATAATATGATATCTAACCCTCCCCCTTTCACCCTCGAAGTATCAAAGAGTTTCAAGAATGATTCCACTGAAGGAGGGGAGAAACTCGTTCTCATCTTGACGGTTCGTTCAATATTAACTCAACTTGATCATTCACTCTCGTTTTATAGGTCTTAAATGTAGTACACATACAGTAGAACACTTGTCATTATATTGAATTAACCTTCCTTTCTGATCAGCGAGCTTAATACTCACTCTGTGGTATTAAGTGGTTTGTACATTGTGGGATCATAATTAGATCTTAATGTATTAATATCAACTACTCCCAAAAGAGATACCAACTGATCGCCAAAATTAATGGAATCAATCAAATCACTATATATTAACATATAATTAATACCTGATTCAGGATCGGGTGGGTTTACCGCCTTTACACCAGACTCGTTAAAAATAATTTTTTTTTTATTGGTAAAGACATACAAAATTTCATTACCTGAGAACCCTAACATATCGCTTCCTTCTTTATCAAATTCCAACCCCACATAACCGCTAGTAATATCAGAAAGTAGTATCATTCTTTTTTTCACGTTAATAACCACTCTGTTTATTCCTGGATGATATGTGAACACAATTGAGTTTTTGGGGATGATAATACACGTTATCTTTTTAACTGCTATTAGCAGATTTTCATTAATATCCTCATTTATTGCCTCTATAATCCTTGTCATATCACCTCCAATAATATTTATTTAATGTAGATTTCTCATATTTAATACATATCTTCAAATTCTTGTGGTATATAATGTGTCTTAGTGTAAATTTATTTTTTCAGAGCAACCTCATAATCAATTTTATTATCTAATATAATGGGATCATATAATTTATTAATGAAAGCTTAAGGTGTGCAAGAATGGTATATAATACCGACAAGATGAAATTAAGACACATGTTACATCTGGGTATCTTTATTGTAGACGTTTCGCCATCCAGTGGCTTTATCAATACAGATTCTAGGACATAACTTGAAGACAGTAGGACTAATACAAATTCTAGGACATAGCTTGCATATAACTAGTCCTACTGTCTTCAAGTTATGTCCTGGAATTTGTATTGATAAAGCCACTGGATGGCGAAACGTCTACAATAAAGATGCCCAGATGTTGCACATGTGTCTTAATTTCAAAGCTGAAGGTGTATTGGCGGGAAATAAATCAAGACTGGAATCACTACAGACGTATAGAAGACGTTCAGCCATCTCCACACTCTTATAACACACTGAGTAAAAACGCATCATCACAGAGTTTATATACTCACCTAATATGCTGTCCACGATGATTCCTCTCTCCATACACCGCCTCCTTTATGTAATAATTGTCTTCTCACTTTTGTATTCCTCACAAAATCAAAATGTACCTACCTGGAGTCTACCTGGAGGGCATTCCGGGGATCAACGTCCCCGCGGCCCGGTCCACGATCAGGCCTCCCGGTGGATCAGGGCCTGATCAACGAGGCTGTTACTGCTGGCCGCACGTAATCCAACGTACGAACCACAGCCCGGCTGATCCGGCACCATCTTTAGGTATCTGTCCAGCTCCGTCTTGAAGACAACCAGGGGTCTTCCCGTAATGCCCCTTATTGCTGGTGGGAGGCTGTTGAACAGTCTTGGGCCCCAGGAGGCCTGGTCACAGACCGGGTCGCGTTGACCCCCGGAACTCTCTCCAGGTAAACCAGTGATGCCCCTACTTTTCACTGGGGATATGTTGTATCGCCTGCCAAGTCTTTTGCTTTCGTATGGAGTGATTGTTGTGTTATATTTAATAAATGCTTTATTTCTGTTAAGTAATCAGAATCGATTCTTCTCGCTGATTTCACATTGTTTTCTGATAAGACGTTTAATATTTCAATAATATTACGTCCAGTAATGGGGGTAAGAAGGTCACCATTCTCATCCCAACTCACCAAAGGATTTCTTTGCAATAATACCAACGTTGATTTCACATATTCTACATTTTTCGTACTCTTATGTGCATGAATCTTGACAAATCTGGGGTTTTCTGAGGTTTCACCGAGGTGAGTGCAGGTGGGTTGACTTCCCTGACAGGACTGAGCTTAATCTTGCGTTTAACAGCACACTTCAAGCATCCACCTCCTCCTAAATTCTCATCACCTCCCGATTTTACTATCTCGAGAGGTTTCCGATTCATAACTGAAGTTGGTACAAGATAAAATTCTCTCATGATTTATTAAACAATCTTGAAATATCTACTGCTAGAGGTAATATAATACTAAGAAGATTTCCACCTCTGATACTCAGCAAATATTTCTTTTTACGCTGAAAACCAATTTTCTTACAAGCTAATGCTCTAATCTCGTTCTTGTACTTTTTAAATATTTTAGGGTCTAATGGTATTTCATTTTTGATCAAATTCTTGAAAATCTCACTGATACAACCTATGTGTGTTTTCTTAAACTGTTGTAATAAACTCTTCTGTTGATTGCCTTTAAATTTTTCTAATAATGATTTTGGAGTGAGATGGAATATTTCACGACCAATTCCCAACCTACTTCATGAGTTGATGGGTTTGTTAGGAGCGAGATCCACCCCACCATACGTAGTGCATCTCTCCCCCACCCCGCCTCCTACCCACCCATATGGAGATGCTCCTGCCCCTCCTACCAACGATGAGATCGCGCCTTCTCCCCACCCTCATGTGGATATCGCTCCCGCTACGTCTAGCACTAATAATAATGTGAATGAAGAGATTAATATGAGAGGAGAATGTGCCAGTAGCTGTTATTGTGATAAATGTGTATGGAGTGAGATGGAATATTTCACGACAAATTCCCAACCTAGTTCATGTGTTGTTGAGGATTCCCCGTCTTCCCCCATAAATTATCCACCGGCTTCCTCACCATCATCCTCCCCAGAAGTTTATTATATATCAGATGACGACGAAGAAGATCCAGAACAAAATGCACAGAATTTCTTCAAGAGAAGAAGAATTACTCTGTTGATTTTAGTCAATGAATTGTACCTTTTTTCAATTAATTTGTATTTTTTTTTGTTGGATTTATATGAAATGTATATGAAATAAAGTGTATTGGTTGTATAATAAATAAATAAATGAAAATATGATTCTCAGATCACTTGTGAATTATGTAGTAACATCTTCAAAAATGCCCAAGACAAACAAACATCATGACCACACTTTAAAATTCAATAATTATATTGGTGCCTATTGTGCTCGTTGTAATTTGCAATGTAAAGATAAGAGTGAGAAATTATTACTTTTTTTGTCATAACATGTCATATGATTTAGGAATAATTTTAAAGGAATTGCAGGTTGATAAATATAAAATTGAACTTCATTCGAATCAAGGACTCAAATTCTTGAAAGTAGACATAGGTCAGGTTAGGTTTCAAGATTCTCTGTCTTTATTGAATGGATCTCTTTCCACTTTAGCAGATCAGCATATCAAGGCAGGTAAATCATTGAAATATACAGAGGCTATTCTGAAAGATGTGCCTCAGGATGTCTTACCTTTATTATGTAAAGGAAAAAAAGTTTTGTGCTATGATTATATAGATAGTTTAAAGAAACTCGATGAAGCAAAATTACCGAGTAAAGAACATTTTTTTAGTTCTTTGAGAAATAGTGCTATTAGTCAGGAAGATTATGATCATGGTTTGAAAGTGTTTGACTTGGGCAAATGTAAGACTTTAGGAGATTATTTGATGTTATATCTCAAGACAGATGTTGGATTGTTAGTCGATTTCTTCATGGAGTGGTGTAAAACACTCAAAGATATTTATAAGCTAGATGTTAGTAATTATATAAGTTTACCTTCATTCAGTTGGGATGCATTCCTCTTGAAAACGAATGTAAAATTAGATACGATATATTCCCACGAGTTGATTAAAAGGAATCTCAGAGGGGGTTTACGTGTGCAATTAATCAATATACTAAAGCAGATAATCCCTTAATTAATCCCAATTTTGATGTTGAGAGTGGAATGGGCATCCATATTTTATATCTAGATTTTAATTCTTTGTATGCTAGTGCGATGGTTGAAGCTCTTCCACAGAATGGTATAAGAAACATATCGAATGAGGAGAAGATTGCTTTCCTCGATGTGGGATTAAGTAATGTATCGTGTGAGGGTCAAAAAGGTTATTGGATAGAATGTGATACCAAGTACGTGCCCCCTGAGGTAGCTAGACGTACTGATGAACTTCCTTTGATATTATCACACATGAATATATCAGAAGAGATGTTATCTCCTTATTGCAAATCTATATTGAAAAATGAAGGTAGAAAGATCCCCAAATCTAATGCGAAATTAGTGGCCAGTCATCTACCACAGAAAAATTATTTGATCAGTCTAGATTTGTTACAATTATTAATGGGACTTGGGTTAGAGGTGGAAAAGGTTCATGCCATATATGAATATACTCAGTCAAAATTTTTAGAACCTTTCATAACAACTAATATTGCACAGAGAACAGCCACACAATGTCCTATCAAGTCAAAAGCTTTCAAATTAACTAATAATGCCATATATGGGAAATCATTGTTGAATATCACAAAGTATGCTGAATCTTAGATATATCAAGAATGAGAAAGCATTTGTTAGAGCGAGTAAAGATCCTTTCTTAAAAAATATCACACATTTGAATCAAGACAGAGTGATTTGTACATTCAACAAAGAGAAATTAGAAGTTAAACAACCACTTTATCTCGGTTTTCAAATTCTTGAGATTGCTAAAAAGAAATTGTATCATTTTTGGTATAAAGTTTTAAAACAACATTATGGTGATGATGTAAGACTTCTTTATACCGATACTGACTCGTATATTTTTAGCTTGAAATGCAAAAATTTGTACACTGAGTTAAAAAGTGAACCTTTGTTAGGATATATGGATTTTTCAAATTTCAGTCCTGATCATCCCTTATATGATAATAGTAGAAAAGGTGAACTGGGATTATTGAAATCTGAAATGTGTGATATACATATTAGTGAGTTGATAGCACTGAAATGTATTCTGTAAAGATTGCTGGAAGATCAACTATTGTCAGCAGAGCCAAGAGTATCCCTTCACATTTTATGCCATTATTAATTCATGCAAGATACAAGAATGTTTTAACAAATGTAGATAGGGAATTATTCACATGTAAGTCTATAAGTAATGTAAACGGTGAAATATGTACAGTAAGAATTAACAAGAGAGGCTTGTCAGCCTTTGATGATAAAAGTTATCATTTGAATACTAAAGAATCCTTGGCTTATGGGCACCCTGATATTCCATCATCTAAACGTAGGAGAATGGAGTGATTCCCATGTTGTATTACCAGAAATGTATATAAAATAAAATGTATTGGTTGTATAATAAATAAATAAACGAAAATATTGTGTATTAGTGTTATCCTGCATTTTAAGTTAATGTTTGGTCGACAAGTTTCTGCCTGTGAGGTCATCACGTGACGTCACTGACTGCTGAGTAAACACAGGTGGGGTGACGTCACACTAGTTTAGACCTGTATTAAGAGAAAGTACCATGCCCCATAGGGGAGTCCATTTTGAATGCTTACCCCCATAGGGGGAACCCAAAACCTTGATCCGAGGAGATGGAGACCACAAGAAAATGAAATTCAAAAAAAATTGAAAAAAATTGGAAAAAATCGGGGAGCGGGGGCGATCCGGACGACGTTGCAGAATGTGCTGCAGAAGGCACGGGCGGGCAGGCGGCACAGGTGGGGGGCACGGAGCATGGGGGGGTGCTCAGGAAAGGAAGCCGCTCTGTCGTGGAAACCATACAGCCGCTTTGATAACTACTACTACTGAGGGGTCACCGTGGATCCTATATTCATTCCTGAGCCTTGGGCTTGGGGATGATTTGTCCCTGACATTTGTACTCCTGAGGTATTATTATTTATCCCCGAAAACTCTATTCCTGAGTCTGACATATCTTTCCCTGAATTCTCCTTTTCTTGATTATGTATACACAAGGCCTGTGTCTCACTAACATTAATCTCTGAATCCTGCTCTGGAACCATATTGCTAGACCCTTCACTTGATCCTGGTGTGAGACCACTACCATTGAAGATAGCCTCTGCCATCCTGTTCACTAGGAACTTCACCTGTATCCTACTTGATCGTCTGATTGCACTATTTGATGTCTTGCTATGCGATTTATATTTTGTCATTACCCACTGAGTAAAGCATCACTCAAAGCATCACTCAACCTGACAAACATAAGGGTAGGGTTGTCCTGGTCTATTCTCAAGGTTACAGCCACAGTTAAACAGTAAAACAAATGATTAGGGCGACACTAAGAAATTAATATTTGGTAGTTTGGTTTTGATAGCCACAACCAGCCAGTCGTAAGCTCGTGAGTCACATTTAATGATAAACGCTAAACCACTGCCACCATGTGAGACCTTTACTCACTCTGCCTGAGGTATCCCAGCAAGGGAGTACGTCTTCTGTGTTATCCCAGTGCTTAACAGAATATGAAATAGCATATGAAGGTGCAAATAAAAATGAGAACTATGGCTATAGTTTACTTAATATCATGAAAAAGGCTAGAATACGACATATCCTGATGGAAATTTACGCAAGATAATTGACCTATGAGACTTATTACCAGAGGGAAGGGTAGATGTTATCAGTAACACAGACTAGTATTCACTCTTAATTCACCGACCAGCTGACCCGAGGTTCCCAATGCGTGGTCCACTACACACGTGGCTGTCCAGAGCTCTCGCTCACCAGACCTGTCTCCAACAACCTCCTTGCTCAGCTGTTCCCTGGCTTATATGGTCCTCTAAGCACCCTGTTCCCCATAAGGCATAGACCACATGTTACAACCTGATGCCGAGGTCTGACACCGTCAAAAACAAAAGACCTCAGACTTAAGCTGAAAGGCATGTCTGACATTCATTTGCTAAGGCAAGGTGTGACCATATAATTGGTTAAATTAGGTCTCCCTTAGAGACCTACCAAGCATAGTTGAAATACATCACATTGTGCACCTTCTCTTCCATTGTTTATGTCATCCAGCACCTGTTGGTATATTTCCCGTTGGTGTTACCCTCTGTGTTGTCTTCTCAGAGCCATTCCTGTCTCTACTGTAAATACTTCCTTAAGTCTCATGTTGAGCTCACATACTTCGTGATCATTTCCTGCGAGTTCCCCGCCTTCTTTCATCAGCCTGATCACCTGGTCTTTGACTGTTGTCTTCCTCCTAATGTGGTAGTACAGCAGTTTCAGGTCAGACTTGACTTTCGATGCTATGTTATTTTCAGACTGTAGCTGGGCCTCCCTCGTTACCTGTGCATACTCGTTCCTGGCTCTTCGACTAATCTCCTTATTTTCCCGTGTTCTTCACCTTCTGTACTTTTTCTATTCTCTATTGCACTTAGTTTTTGCCTCCTTACACCGTCGGGTAAACCAGGGGCTTGTTCTGGTCTTCCCATTATTTCTGTTGCCCTTGGAAACAAGCCTTTCCTCTGCCTCCTTGCATTTTGTAACATAATCCATCATTTCGTTTACCGACTTTCCTACCAGTTCTCTGTTCCACTGAATCTCTTGCAGGAAGTTCCTCAATCCTATGTAGTCCCCCCGTTTATAGTCTGGCTTTTCCCATTCAACTCCTGTTACCCCTCTCCACTTGTAACTCTAATATGTATTCAGAGCACAGAACCATGTGGTCACTAGCTCATAGGGGGCTCTCATATGTGATGTCCTCAATGTCTGAACTGCTCAGGGTGAACACAAGGTCCAGTCTTCCTGGTTCATCCTCCCTGGTTCATCCTCTCTCTGTTAGTGTCCTTAACATGTTGATGCATAAGGTTTTCCAGTACCACATCCATCATCTTGGCTCTCCATGTTTCGGGACCCCCATGTGGCTCAGGTTTTCCCAATCAATTTCCCTGTGATTGAAATCGCCCATAACCAGTAACCGTGTGTGTGTGTGTGTGTGTGTGTGTGTCCGAGCTCCTGGCCCCACCTCTTCACTGATCGCTACTAGGTCACTCTCCCTGAACCGTGAGCTTTATCATACCTCTGCTTAAAACTATGTATGGATCCTGCCTCCACTACATCACTTCCCAAACTATTCCACTTACTGACTACTCTGTGGCTGAAGAAATACTTCCTAACATCCCTGTGATTCATCTGTGTCTTCAACTTCCAACTGCGTCCCCTTGTTACTGTGTCCAATCTGTGGAACATCCTGTCTTTGTCCACCTGTCCTGAACGATTCCTTCTTAAGATGTCGGAATGCTGTTCTGAGGTTTGCTAGGCGACCATATGCTGCAGCCATTATTTGGTTGATGTGCGCTTCAGGAGATGTGCCTGGTGTTATACTCACCCCAAGATCTTTTTCCTTGAGTGAGGCCTGTAGTGTTTCTGGCCCCCTAAACTGTACTCCATC
>NC_091343.1:2117218-2144718 GCF_038502225.1 Cherax quadricarinatus
TGTACTCCATCTAAGTCTTCTTTGCCCTTCCCCCAATCTTCACTTTGACTTTTGCACTTGGTGAGTTGAACTCCAGAGGCCAGTGCTGGTTAGGTCGACTGTCAGATCCTTTGTAGTTCTACTGGTCTTGATCGAGTAAATTCTTCTCATCAACTTCACGTCATCTGCAAACAGGGACACCTCAAGGTCTATTCCTTCCGTCATGTCGATTTCTGAAATACCAGAAACAGCACTGATTCTAGAGGACTGGCCCTGTGGGACCCGCTGGTCACAGGTGCCCACTCTGACACCTCGCCGTACCTGACTCGTTGCTGTCTTTACGACACGTATCCCTGATCCATTTAGTACCTTCCTATTTATCCCTGCTTGGTCCTCCAGTTTTTGCTGCAAACTCTTGTGTGGAACTGTGTCAAACGCCTTCTTGCAGTCCAGAATATGCAATCCACCCACCCCTCTCTCTCTTGTCTTACTGCTGTCACCATGTATAGAACTCCAGTAGGTTTGCTTGACACAAGTTTCCATCCCTGAAACCATGTTGGCTGCTGTTGATGAGATCTTTCCTTTCTAGGTGTTCACCACTCTTCTCCTGATAACCTTCTCATGATTTTGCATACTATGCATGTCAGTGACACTGGTCTGTAGTTTAGTGCTTCATGCCTGTCTCCTTTTTAAAGATTGGGACTACATTTGCTGTCTTCCATGCCTCAGAGCAATCTCCTGTTTTGATGTATTGAATATTGTTGTTAGGGGTACACATAGCACCTCTGCTCCCTCTCTCCAGGACCCATGAGAGATGTTATCTGGCCCCCATTGCCTTTAATTATCTGGCTCCTCAGAAGCCTCTTCACTTCTTCCTCAGTTGTGTAGACTGTGTCCAGCACTTGGTGGTTGCCCACCTCTCCGTCTTTCTGAGCCCCTTCTGTCTCCTCTGTAGACACTTCTTTGAATCTCTTGAGTTCTCCACATACTTCACCAGTCATTTCTTGTTGTCTCTCCTTCCTTCCTTGTACATGATTACCTGGACCTTGTCTATTTGCTTTCCTCCTGATGTGGCTGTATAACAGTTTAAGGTCAATTTGGCTTCCTTTGCTATGTCGTTTTCATGTGTCTTTGGGCCTCCCTTCTTATCTGTTAATATTCGTTTCTGGCTCTACAACTGCTCTCCTTATTCTCCTGTGTCCCTTTGCCTTCCTATATTTCTTCCATTCCTAGTGTGAGACCCTCTACCCACTCCTACCCGGAGTATCCAAGCGAGTAGGCACGTCTCCTGTATATCCCAGTGCTTAACAGAATATGGAATATATCAAGGTACAAAATAAAATGGGAACTATGGCTGTAGTTACTTAATAACATAAAGGGCTAGAATACAACATATCTGATGGAAATTTGCATCATAACAATTGACCTATAGGACTTATTACCAGGGGAAGGGTAGATGTTATCAGTAACACGGACTAGTACTCTTAATTCACCGACCAGCTGACCCAAGATTCCCAATGCGTGAGGTCCACTACACACGCGGCTGTCCAGAGCTCGCTCAGACAGGCCTGTCACCAACAACCTCTTTGCTCCACTGTTTCCTGGGCTATGTCGCTGGTCATAGTGCCCCTCCCCAGAAATTTGCCATGTTACGACCTGATGCAGTCTGGCGCCAAATCAAGAACAAAGACCTCAGACGTAGGTGTGACTACCCGACATTTGCTAAGGCAGGTGTGACCATATAATTGGAGGTCTCCTAGAGACCCTCCTAAACCATCTGAACTTGCATCATCCCACTTTCTCCCCAATTTAAAATATCTGAGAACTAGGACAATTTGTCCTAAGTTATTTTAATCTAACCCTTTATTCTATTACAATACAATAGCAAATAATGTGAATTCACACAGATCAGTAGGTTAATAAATTCTAACTACAAGAAACAGATAACAATGACTCTGAGTGCAGAAACCCCCTTATCCGTCATGTCTCCTTGGAACTAAATGCTCGGGCTCCATCAAATGCCTTCCTGTACTCTACTAAAATAAACTAGCTCTGTGATCACCTAAGCTAATTCAACCATTAGGCCAAACCTCGTGGAGTTTTCCTGGGCGTGAAAACAGCTCCAGCAGGTATTATTCCCTTCAAGTGCCACAGCTAGACCATTACCGACCACAATGTCGCATTTCCTGCACCTAAGCGACCATTCATGACAAGGCAGGAATCGCAGCCAGGACCAATCATTATCCCTTTCTAGGAACTAAAGAAAACCTCCATCCTCACGCAAAGTCCTCTTCTGACGGTGAGCGATTGGTGTTACAGTTCCTCACCTGAAAAGAAAATGCATCCTATCTCTACTGTGATCCCTCCCGGCAAGAACTAGCTCACATAATATACAGCAACACATATTTGTCCAACAGCTGATATAACATAGGTCATCCCCTAGCAGTAGAATGCCATACTAATACCACTCTAATCATCATTTCCCAAGCTTCACTGTTCAATGATGAAATGCGGTTGGCTTGACTTGAGGCCAGGCTATTGACCCATGGGAGAAGCTCTACAAATCCTTGGACAGAAATATGAAGGGGTCGACGGAGGAGGACGCCAGGGGCCATTGCAGTATTCTTGTCATCTCACCTCCAGATCTGTCTACTGCTTCTGCTAGAAGAGGGGTTAGCCAGAACTGCAATGAGCCCTACTTCTAAATTGGGCCATGTCTCGTGTGTGGACTTCGTTGGCATTTAGAGACGCTCATGCCAGGTCCCTCTCGTTGAAAGCACAGCATCCTGAGGAACTTCGACTCAACAGCAGCTTATCTTCACAACGACAATACTCCTCAGGCACCAAGGCCACCTTCATCCGTCAGCCTCACGTCAACTACCTCTTGCATGGTGGTGGCAGGAAACTATTTCCTTTTCCTCAAATCTCCCAGGTCTAATAATAGCCCTTTTATGGACCCAAACTGACTTCCTTGGCGTCTCCATCACTCCAGGCCAAATAGATTCCTGGAGTCTCATGGCGAGTCCTGGCAGCATCTCCACATCCTGAATAATAAACAGAACCTTGGTATTGCTCTGCGGTGACTGGGGCTTATTGTTGAGTGGGCAGGTCTCTGGAAGTATTGAGCCGACCTAAGGCGAGAGCGAGTGGTCAGCTCCTTCCCTCAGGGTCCATTCCTCTAACACTCCCTCCTCAGCAATGAATTCCCTTACAAATTTTACAATATACATTCTGGCCTTTCATCATACAACATTTTCCTCTATCAACTGATGTAACCTATCTTCTCCATATACCTCGTCATTTACAGTCCTTTCATCACCACATTAACATTAGGCATTACTATTTTATACTCAGACCAGGGTGGCTTTAGTTATTACAATGAACAATCCTCTCACTCTGGTCCTCCATTAACCACTTTAACCTTCATTTACTGGTCCCATTTTCTCTTAAGATGCGGTAGGATCTTTCCACCTTGGACAAAAGAGGACCTACTCTGTTCTGAAGGGTTGCTTATCACCTGTAAAATACTAGGTTACCTTCTTAAGTTTACAGAGATTTAGCACCACCTGTCATAGTAGTGAGCATCTTTTCCTGCGCTCTACCAGATGCCTGGCGGCAGTTAGCCAAGCAGTTCTCATTTTGTTAGGACTTCTGGAAGGGATAGTCCTCACCGTATCTGACAACTGCTTGGTTCTTAAACCTGCTGCAAAATGACAGCCATGCACCCTGTAAATACGGAATATTGATTGTCCTATTGATTTGTGAATATAGCGGTGTTTAAGCAAATTGAACATATGAGTATATACTATCCATTATAATGGTTTCTTTCTCTGAGAGAATGGCCAGTGTGTTTTATTTCATGTTCGTTTCTCTCACCATACCATTCGCCTGTGGATGATAGCTGTCATATGTGGTGCTGTCATTATTTCTAAGGTGTTACAACCTCTACCAATCTGCCTTTTAAACTCTGAACGTTGATCTGTTACTAATTCTCTAGGAGGTCCAAATGTTGCTACAGATCTATCAAGGCGCCTCTGCAGCTTGATCTGTGGGTCTTTCTTAGGGATGGGTACAAGTGTTGTATACCGTGACAGAGATGGTCCACCAGCACAAGAACATACCTATTGCCTGAATAACTATTATGTAAGTGTAAGATCTCACCAGCCCAGTCCAACGGCTCCTTAATCTCGAGGAAAAGCTTGCAATTCCTGACCTAGAGGTTACCTTTCCTCTTGTAATTACACAACATTTGTATTCGGTTACATAATTCAGGAGACCAGGAAAGTAGGGTGACTCTTTGCCTCTTATATAAAGTCTAGAAACGCACCTGGAGTGGCCAGCCATCTTGGATGAGTGTGCAAGCTTCAGGCGAAGGCCTTCCTGAGGACATTGGGTATTACTACCTGCTGCTTTGAACGATCGTTCAGCTCCATAAATCTAGCAGCACACCGTCTTTCATCTCCGAATTCATCAATAGGGCGGCTTGGCATGGCGCGAGAGCTTCTCCTCCAAATACTCAATTATCTCCTTCACCTGTTCTCTTCCAGTTGGTACTCTCTTAATTTTCATTGTTCACATTCTCAATAATAACATCAACATTTTATTGCTGCTACATTCCTACTCAATACGTTTGGTACATGGTGTGAGGCTCCTGGTTTATAAAGAATCTGGTACGAGTGTGCTGACAGTTCTTGCATCTAGACATCCTGGGACAGCAGAGTTTTCTTTTAAATATGCCAATGCCCTGTGATCTATTATTATTTTGAAATGGCACTTCAAATACATACAGTTCAAGTATCTCACACTTTCTACCCTGCAGGCTTCTTTGTCAGTGATGGCATACCTGACATGCCGGTCCTTTAATCTTTCTGCTCAAAATAGCTGCACTGGGTGTAGGTTATTTTCCTTGTCTCTTTGCATTAGAGGCAGCCTCCTATTGCAACTGCTAGACATCTGTATGTCTCAAACTCTCTGGAAAATCAGGAACCCCCAATACCAGCTCCTTTTAAGCTCAGCCTTTAATTTTCGTAGGCAATTCATGTTCTTCTTTCCCTTTAAACTTGCTTTCTTCTTAGTTAGATCTGTCAGTGGTGCTGCTCTGCAAAACCCTTAATATGTCTTCTAAAAAGTATCCTGCTGCCTGAGACCTCTGACTTCCCTTGTATTTCTAGGTCTTGGCATTTAAGATGTTGCTGCCCACACTTATCAGAGTGGGGCGAATCCCTTCAGGGCTTACCTGAAAGCCTAGAAATTTGAAGCTAGTGGCTGCTATTATACATTTCTTTGCATTCAACTTAAATCCTGCTTTATCCAGTAGTTTTTAGTGTCTCACAAGGTTCTCTGTGTTCTGGAAATGACTGGAGTAGACTACCACATCGTCAAGATATGCCAGTAGTGTCTGCCCAGCACAGGCTGAGGATGAAGTTTATGGCTCTTTATAAATATAGAGGGCGCGGTTTTTAACCGTAGGGCATTCGTTTAAATTGGTATAATCGGCCCCATCTGAGAATGCTGTCTCTCTATCTTCTTCTGAAACAGGATGGCCCAATAAGCTGACTTAGCGTCCAAAGTCAGAAAAATACTTAGCTGTTCCAAATGAATCAGAATTTCCTGGATTAGGGACAAGGATAACTATCAGCTATTGTTAGTTCATTCACTTTCCTATAATCCACACCAAGAACCGATAAGGATTATCTGTTTCTTTACCAGCACTGGTAGGAGCGCGGTGATGAACTCAGTTCAATGCATCGTTCAGACATAATACATTACATTCCTCCCTTATTACTCTCTTAGCTTCTCTTGGAGTCTCACTGACAGGTTTGGACAGGTAAACTGTCTTGTAGGTATATTATGCTCAATCTGGGGCAGGAAGCCTATATCTCAATATCCATTGAAACAACTTTGGAAAGTTCCTTGGCATTCTTTGTTATTTAGAACATCAAGGTATTTTAAATGATTTGGGTTGCATCATGCAGAAATGTGCTTTTCCCTCTTCACTTTCGTTCTGGGTGGGAGGCGGCCAGGTGTCACTACACTGGGACTCTGGTATTAAGTGCTCACATTGTTGACCTCGGCCAGGTAGCTTAACGAGTCAAAAAGGTTCAAAAATTGAAGTCTTTGGGGATAATCTCCAGCTGATGTTAACCTTCTACATTCACTTGAATCTTAGCTGCGTCAGATTTATCACTGATATTAAGATATGTCTTTTCTCAGAAACCTGGGCTGATGGTAGAGGCGCAGGAAGGGTTATTCCTGCTTCAATTGCTAAGATACTTCCTGGCTCGACCTTCCTTCCCACTGAACCTTGCCAAATTTGAATGTATTAGTTGGACATGTTATATAATATACATGAACTGCATAATCTAAATCACAAGTTCGATATGATCAACTGCGCTTCAAAAGTGATTTACGTTAGGTTTTGAATAATTTATTATTCCTCTGAAGCTACTGTGAAGGATGTTCTATAGATTTTATTGGAAAGAAACCTCATCAGTATCTGCCGACTGGTTCCCTTCCTTTGCCATCTGACAAGTCAAACCTTCTGAAATCCATACCCTAAGAGTAAGTCCCTAGAGCACACTCCAGACACTACTAAACAAAGGCGTGAACTTTGCCACTTTCACCCAGTTCCGTCACAGGTCCGTTTGTCCCTCGACATTAACTCATTACCATTTACAGCAGTAATATCTCTTGCTTTGCTTGGTGCCTGACCCTCCAGTTATTACATACATCTCGCTTATTGTGACACCTGACTTGCTGTATCCAATGAAAGCTGCAATTTTTCCATTTACTCTTATTTTAATCTAGGTCTTTCATCTTTGTTAACAAGGTTATCAGACCTATCTTTCTTAACATATACCTTCTTCTTTCGTTGAACGAAAATTAGGGCAGTTAGCCCCTAATATGACCAATCCCGCCACACTCCCAGCATTGATTAGTTCTCAGGCATTCTGTTTATTATGCCACACACATACATCTCCTGCGGTGCGGGGGTATATCTTCTTCTCATTATTGGTTGTGGCACATGTGGTGACTCAGTGACTACTCTCTCTGAGGCAACAATTCTATCTACTTTCTGTCTCTACCATGTCGGTTTCGAGAGACATGGCATATTGAACTAGTTCTTCGAAGGTTTTGTCGCTGGTACTTAGCAACTCTAGTTCCTCATCCAGACTGGCAACCCCTTCACAAAATACACCAACTTTTATAAAGCTCAGCTATTTCTGCATTATATTTTAAAGTTCCGTTCACATCTTCCACCCTGGACCATACCAGATAACTGAAGTCCTTAGAGTGTGTCCCTCCTTCAGTTACACTTATTTCTGAGTATCGATGGGATATTTTCAACTGATACTGCCGTCTGGAGACTATATCTTATAGCATCCTTGAAATTACTCAGTTCTTTGCATTAATAAATTGTAGGAGACTAAATGGATGCCTGTATTATCTATAATTGCCCTGAATCCCAGTAGAGAGCTTTCATTTTTCATCAGATATATTAAGCAAAATAGCTCAATATTTTTTAATCAACTTCTACTTTGATATTTCTGATGGGATTCCTCAAGCCGTCTTTTCTAAATATGGCCTATCAACAATTACTGTCCCACACACATAGAGTTCCAGCACTACTATCTGGGCTGTGCCCCAAATAAAATCTTGCTGGAAGCATAGGGTTCGTTGGGACGTTGGGTAGCAGTTAGGGAGGATTGACCTGGGAAGGCTGGAGGCTCAGAGAAGTTGGGGTTGGGTCAGGAGTCGGTATATTAGATAAAGGACCCATTCGGGAAATACTGAATGATTTCCCCAGCTGTAAGATTACACGTGTGGGTGTTTGGTTAGTATTTACAGGAACAGCATTGGGCAGGTGAATACCTGACACAGCAGGGAAGCTATGGTTTCTGAGGGTTGAGTATACTAGTAACTGTGAACCAGGCGCAGAGTAGAGACCCTGGAGCCTTTTAGGGACTTGGGGGCAGGTACAACAATAGGGGATTGAGGGGTTACTCATAGCAGGCATGTGCTGCTATGAGCACAGAGTTAAGATAAGGATACATCTGTAGTCAGCATTAACTGGGTTATTAAAATGCGGGTATGGGGTTGAAGTAGCATCCCCGGGTTGGTAAGTTGATGCCTGAGATGCCACTGGGGCCATGTCAGTGGTACTGCTGGGGTCACGTGGAACCTATGTTCGTTCCTGAGCCTTGGACCTGGGGATGGTTTGCCCCTGACATATGTACCCTGAAGTATTGTTATCCACTGAGAATCTCATTTTCTTGATTATTTATGCCCTCACTAACATTAATCCCACTGAATCTTGCTGCATGGAACCATGTTGCTAGACCAGCACTTGGGCTGGTGCGAGATCACTAACATTGACGTTAGCCTCTGCCATTCTGTTCAGGAACTGCCTGTATCCACTGGATCGTCTGGATTGCACTATTTAACGTCTTGCTACGCAAATTGCTATTTGGTCTCACCCACCTGACAAACATAAAGTAGGATTGTCCTGGTTTATTCTTAAAGGTTACGGTCACAGTGAACGGTAAAACAAATGATAGGCGACACAAAGAAATTAATATTTGGTTTTGATAGCAAAAACCGACCAGTCCGTAAAGCACGTGAGCCGCGTTTAATGATAAACGCTAAACCTCTGCCACCATGTGAGACCACTACCCCACTTCTACCGGAGGTATCCCAGCGAGTGAGCACGTCTCCTGTATATCCCAGTGCTTAACAAAATAGGGAATAGCATATGAAGGTACAAATAAAAATGGGAACTATGGCTATAGTTTACTTAATAACATAAAAGGGCTAGAATACAACATCTCCTGATGTAAATTTACACAATATAACAATTGACCTATGAGACTTATTACCAGGGGGGAAGGGTAGATGTTATCAGTAACACGGACTAGTACTCACTCTTAATTCACCGACCAGCTGACCCGAGATTCCCAATGCGTGGTCCACTACACACGCGGCTGTCCAGAGCTCTCGCTCGACGGGCCTGTCACCAACAACCTCTTTGCTCCGCTGTTTCCTGGGCTTATATCGTAGTCATAGTACCCCCCCTCCCCAAAAGGGGTATGTACCACGTGTTACGACCTGATGCCGAGGTCTGACGCTGTCAAGAACAAAAGACCTCAGACGTGGGCGTGACTACCCGACATTTGCTAAGGCAGGTGTGACCATATAATTAGGTCTCCCTAGAGACCTCACAAGCCCATCTGAACTGCATCACACTAGCACACTTGGTTTTTGCCTCCCTGCACCTTTGGGCGAACCATGGGCTCATCCTGGCTTTTTCATTATTCTTGTTACCCTTGGGTACAAACATCTCAGCTTCCTTGCATATTGTTGCTACATATTCCATCATCTCATTAACTGGCTTCCCTGCCAGTTCTCTGTCCCACTGAACCCCATTCAGGAAGTTCCTCATTCCCATGTAGTCCAGTTTCTTGTAGATTGGCTTCATTCGTCATGGCCTTCCTGCTTCTCCCTCCACTTGTAGCTCTACTTTGTATTCGAAGCTTAAAACCATATGATCGCTGGCCCAAAGGGGTCTTTCATATGTGATGTCCTCGACACCTGCACTACTCAAGGTGAATACTAAGTCCAGCCTTGCTGGTTCATCCTCTCCTCTCTCTCTTGTAGTGTCCCTTACATGTTGGTACATGAAGTTTTCCAGTACCACCTCCATCATCTTAGCCCTCCATGTATCTTGGCCCCCATGCAGCTCCAAGTTCTCCCAATCGATCTCCTTGTTGTTAAAGGCACCCATGATCAGGAGCTTTGCCCTGCATGCATTAGTTCTTCTGGCCACTGCAGCCAGTATGTCAACCATCGCTCTATTGCTCTCGTCGTACTCTTGCCTTGGCCTCCTGTGATGCAGTTCAGATGGGCTTGTGAGGTCTCTAGGGAGACCTAATTATATGGTCACACCTGCCTTAGCAAATGACGGGTAGTCACGCCCACGTCTGAGGTCTTTTGTTCTTAACAGCGTCAGAGCTCGGCGTCAGGTCGTAACACGTGGTACATACACCATTGGGGAGGGGGTACTTTGACTACGATATAAGCCCAGGGAAGAGCGAGGCAAAGAGGTTGTTGGTGACAGGTCCGTCGAGCGAGAGCTCTGGACAGCCGCGTGTGTAGTGGACCACGCATTGGGAATCGCGGGTCAGCTGGTCGGTGAATTAAGAGTGAGTACTAGCCCGTGTTACTGATAACATCTACCCTTCCCCCTGGTAATAAGTCTCATAGGTCAATTGTTATATTGTGTAAATTTCCATCAGGATATGTTGTATTCTAGCCCTTTTATGTTATTAAGTAAACTATAGCCATAGTTCCCATTTTTATTTGTACCTTCATATGCTATTCCCTATTTTGTTAAGCACTGGGATATACAGGAGACGTGCTCACTCGCTGGGATACCTCCGGTAGAGTGGGTAGAGGTCTCACATGGTGGCAGCGGTTTAGCGTTTATCATTAAACGCGGCTCACGTGCTTTACGACTGGTCGGTTTTTGCTATCAAAACCAAATATTAATTTCTTTGTGTCGCCTATCATTTGTTTTACCGTTCACTGTGACCGTAACCTTAAGAATAAACCAGGACAATCCTACTCTTATGTTTGTCAGGTGGGTGATGACCAAATATAATTTGCGTAGCAAGACGTTAGATAGTGCAATCAGACGATCCAGTAGGATACAGGTGAAGTTCCTCGTGAACAGAATGGCAGAGGCTAACGTCAATGTTAGTGATCTCGCACCAGGCTCAAGTGAAGGGTCTAGCAACATGGTTCCACAGCAAGATTCAGGGATTAATGTTAGTGAGGGTATAAATAATCAAGAAAATGAGATTTCAGTGATAAATAATACTTCAGGGGTACATATGTCAGGGGCAAACCATCCCCAGGTCCAAGGCTCAGGAACGAATATAGGTTCCACGGTGACCCCCAGTAGTACCACGAATACTATGGCCCCAGTGGTATCTAATACATCTACCACTGCTGTTAGCCCGGGAGTATCAACTTTACCAACCCGGGATGCTACTAACCCCATACCTCCGTATTTTAATAACCCAGTTAATGCTGACTATAGTATGTATCCTTATCTTAACTCTGTGCTTCATAGTGTTATTGCTCAAGTTATGAGTAACCCTCAATCCCCTATTGTTGTACCTGCTCCCCAAGTCCCTGGGGTAGCTGCCTATAGGGTTCCCACTTCTGCGCCTTGTTCTACAGTTACTAGTATACCTAACCCCTCAGTAACCATAGCTTCCCCTGCTGTGTCAGGTGTTCACCTGCCCAATGCTGTTCCTGTAAATACTAACCAAACACCCACACGTGTAACTACAGCTGGGGAACCATTCAGTATTTCCCCGAATGGGTCCTTATCTAATATACCGGGACTCCCGACCCAACCCCAACTTCTGAGCCTCCAGCCTTCCCAGGTCAATCCTTCCCTAACCAAGCCACTCAACGTCCCAACGAACCCTATGCTTCAGCAAAAGATTTTATCTGGGGCATCAGCTCCAGATAGTAGTGTTGGAACCTCTATGTGTGGGACAGTAATTGTTGATAGGTCATATTTAGAAAATTTGCCGAAATTTCATGTAGAAGATTTGCCGAGGAATCCCATCGAAAGAAATATCAAAGTAGAAGCTTGGATTAAAAATATTGAGGCCATTTTGCTTAATATATCTGATGAAAAAATGAAAGTTTCACTGGGATTCAGGGCAATTGTAGATAACACAGCATCCATATTTAGTCTCCCACAATTTATTAACGTAAAGAACTGGAGTAATTTCAAGGATGCTATAAGATATAGGTTCCAGACGGCAGTATCAGTTGAAAATATCCATCGATACCTGGAACAATTGCAACTGAAGGAAGGACACACTCTAAGGGACTTCAGTTGTCTGGTATGGTCCAGGGTGGAAGATGTGAATGGAACTTTAAAATATAATGCAGAACAGCTGGAGCTTTATAAAAAGCAGATATTTTGTGAAGGGTTGCCAGTCTGGATGAGAACTAGAGTTGCTATGGTACTAGCGATTAAAACCTTCGAAGAACTAGTTCAATATGCCATGTCTCTCGAGTCTGAATATGGTAGAGACAGAAAGGGAGATAGAATTGTTGCCTCAGAGAGAGTAACAACTGAGTCACCATATGTGGTAACAACCAATAATGAGAAGAAGCATATACCCCCGCACCGCAGGACAGGCGGTGGTGGGCGTAATAAACAGAATGCTCAGAGAACTAATCAATGCTGGGAGTGTGGCGGGATTGGCCATATTAGGGCCAACTGCCCTAATTTTCGTTCCTAACGAAAGAAGAAGGTACAAGGTTAAGAAAGATAGGTCTGATAACCTTGTTACCAAAGATGAAAGACCTATGATTAAAATAAGAGTAAATGGAAAAAAATTGGTAGCTTTCATTGATACGGGAAGTCAGGTGTCAGTAATTAAGCGAGATGTATGTAATAACTGGAGGGGTTGTAAAATAAGCAAAGCTAAGAGAGATATTACTGCTGTAAATGGTAATGATATTAATGTCGAGGGACAAACGGACCTGTACTTTGAACTGGGTGAAAGTTATAAAGTTCACGCTTGTTTAGTAGTGTCTGGAGTAAGGTTTCCAGGGGACTTACTCTTAGGTATGGATTTTCTCAGAAGGTTTGACTTCCTCTTGTCGTATGGCAAAGGAAGGGGAACCAGTCGGCTGATACTGGATGAGGTTTCCTTTCCAATAAAATTCATAGAACATCCCTCAATAGTAGCTTCTATGAGTAGGAGTAATAAATTATTCAAAACCCCATCTAAATCACTTTTTGAAGTGCAGTTACCTAATGTGAACTCTGCAGACGCAGATTATGCAGTTCATGTATTATATAACCAGGTATGTCCAACTAATACATTCAAATTTATTAAAGTTTCAGTGGGAAGGAAGGTCGAGCCAGGAAGTATCTTACAATTAGCGGGGAAGCTAGAATCCTTCCTGGTGCCTCATCATCTAGCCCAGGTTTCTGAGAAAAGACATCTTAATACCAGTGATAAATCTGACAAGTAAAGCGTTAAGATTCAAGAATGGTAGAAGGTTAACATCAGCTGAGATTATCCCCAAAGACTTAATTTTTGAACCTGACTCCGTTAAGCTACCTGGCCGAGGTCAACAATGTGGAGCACTTAATACCAGAGTCCCAGAAAGGGTAGTGACACCTGCCGCTCCCACCCAGAACGAAAGTAAAAGGAAAAAGACATTTAATGATGTAAATCTAAATCATTTAAAATGTTCTGAGAAGGAAATAATAAAGAATGCTTTAAGGAACTTTCCAAAGTTGTTTTCAATGGATGAAGGAGATATAGGCTTCCTGCCCCAGATTGAGCATACTATACCTACAGGTGACAGTTTACCTGTCCAAACCCGTCAATGGAGACTCCCAGAAGAGGCTAAGAGAGTAATAAGGGAGGAATGTAATACCATGCTCCAGAACGATGTAATTGAACCGAGTTCATCACCGTGGCTCTCACCTGTAGTGTTGGTAAAGAAACCAGATAACTCTTATCGGTTCTGTGTGGATTATAGGAAAGTGAATGAACTAACAATAGCTGATAGTTATCCCTTGCCCCTAATTCAGGAAATTCTTGATTCATTTGGAACAGCTAAGTATTTTTCGACTTTGGACGCTAAGTCAGCTTATTGGGCCATCCCCGTTTCAGAAGAAGATAGAGAGAAGACAGCATTCTCAGATGGGGTCAGATTATACCAATTTAAACGAATGCCCTACGGGTTAAAAACCGCGCCCTCTAGCTTCCAAAGAGCTATAAACTTCATCCTCAGCCCTGTGTTGGGTAGACACTCACTGGCATATCTTGATGATGTGGTAGTCTACTCCCAGTCATTTCCAGAACATGTAGACAACCTTGTGGAGACACTAAAACTACTGGATAAAGCAGGATTTAAGTTGAATGCAAAGAAATGTATAATAGCAGCCACTAGCTTTAAATTTCTAGGCTTTCAGGTAAGCCCAGAAGGGATTCGCCCTGACCCTGATAAGTGTAAGGCAATATCTGAAATGCCAAGACCTAGAACAGCAAGGGAAGTCAGGAGGTTCCTAGGTGCAGCAGGATACTTTAGAAGACATATTAAGGGTTTTGCAGAGCTAGCAGCACCACTGACAGATCTAACTAAGAAGAAAGCTAAGTTTGTATGGAAAGAAGAATATGAGTTGGCTCACGAAAAATTAAAGGCTGTGCTTACAAGTGAGCCGGTATTAGTGGTTCCTGATTTTTCCAGAGAGTTTGAGATACATACAGACGCTTCAGCAGTTGCAGCAGGAGGTTGCCTAATGCAAAGAGACAAGGAAAATAACCCACACCCAGTAGCGTATTTTAGCAGAAAGATTAAAGGACCGGAAGTCAGGTATGCCATCACTGATAAAGAAGCCTTGGCAGTGGTAGAAAGTGTGAGATACTTTGAACCGTATGTATTTCAGCGCCATTTTAAAATAACAGATCACAGGGCATTGGTGCACATATTTAAAAAGAAAACTCGCTGTCCTAGGATGTCTAGATGGGGTTATGAACTGTCAGCACACTCGTACCAGATTCTTTATAAACCAGGAGCCTCACACCATGTACCAGACGTATTGAGTAGGAATGTAGCAGCAATAAATGTTGATGTTAATATTGAGAATGTGAACAATGAAAAATTAAGAGAGTACCAACTGGAAGAGAACAGGTGGAAGGAGATAATTGAGTATTTGGAGGGAGAGAAGCTCCCGTGCCACAAGCCAAGCCGCCCTATTGATGAATTCGAGATGAAAGCCGGTGTGCTACATAGGATTACGGAGCTGAACGATCGTTCAGTACAGCAGGTAGTAATACCCAATGTCCTCAGGAAGGCCGCTCTGAAGCTTGCACACTCATCCAAGATGGCTGGCCATCCAGGTGTTTTTAGGACTTATAAGAGGGCCAAAGAAATGTTCTACTTTCCTGGTCTCCTGAATTATGTAACCGAATATGTAAAATGTTGTGGTAATTGCCAAAGGAGGAAAGGTAACCCTCAGGTTAATGTGGAATTGCAAGCTTTTCCCGAGATTAAGGAGCCGTTGGACCGGGTTGGTGCAGATCTTATTGACTTACATAATAGTTATTCAGGCAATAGGTATGTTCTTGTGCTGGTGGACCATCTGTCACGGTATACAACACTTGTACCCATCCCTAAGAAAGACCCACAGACTGTTGCAGAGGCGCTCCTTGATAGATTCGTAGCAATATTTGGACCTCCTAGAGAATTAGTAACAGATCAAGGTTCAGAGTTTAAAAGCAAGGTATTTGCAGAGGTTTGTAACACCTTAGAAATAATGACAGCATTCACGACAGCTTATCATCCACAGGCGAATGGTATGGTGGAGAGAACGAACCAAGTAGTCAAAAATACACTGGCCATTCTCTCAGAGAAAGAACCATTACAATGGGATAAATATATACCATATGTTCAATTTGCTTTAAACACCGCTATTCACAAATCAATAGGGACACAACCATTATTCCTATTTACAGGGCATGATTGTCATTTTACAGCAGGCTTGGTGAACCAAGCAGTTGTCAGATACGGTGAGGACTATCCTTCAGAAGTCCTAACAAAAATGAGAACTGCTTGGCGAACTGCCGCCCAGGCATCTGGTAGAGCACAGGAAAAATATACTCACTACTATGACAGGCAAGTGAAGCCTCTTAAACTTAAGGAAGGTAACCTAGTAATGGTATATAAAGATGAAGTAACCCCTCAACAGAGTAGGTCCCTCGGTCCAAGGTGGAAAGGTCCTTACCGCATCTTAGAGAAAATGGGACCAGTAAATGTGAAGGTTAAAGGGTTGTTTGAGGACCAGAGTGAGAGGATTGTTTATTGTAATAAACTAAAGCCATTCTGGTCTGAGGAGGAAATAGTAATGCCTAATGTTAATGTGGTGGATGAAAGGACTGTAAATGACGAGGTATATGAGGAAGATAGGTTACATCAGCTGGTAGAGGAAAATGTTGGTATGAATACAAGGTCAAGAATGTATAGATGAAATTTGTAAGGGAATTATTGCTGGAGGGAGGGAGTGTTGTAAGTAAATGGGACCCTGAGGGAAGGAGCTGACCACTCGCCTCGCCCTCAGGTCGGCTCAATACTCTAGAGACCTGCCCACCAACAATAAGCCCCAGTCACCTGTAGAACAATAGTGCCGTCTACTATTATTCACAGGAGATGTGGAGATGTTGCCAGGATCTGCCAAGGAGACTCCAGGAATCTATTTGGCCTGGAGTGATGGAGACGCAGAAGTGCCAAGAAGTCAGTTTGGGTCCAGCAAAAGGGCTATTATTAGACCTGGGAGACTTGAGGAAAAGCGGTAGCCAGCTCTCGTGCCACCACCATGCAAGAGGTGGAAGTTGACGGGTGAGGCTGGACGGATGAAGGGTGGCCTTGGTGCCTGAGGAGTATTGTCGTGGTGAAGATAAGCTGCTTGCTGAGTCGTGAAATTCCCAGATGCTGTGCTTTCAACGAGAGGGACCCGCATGAGCGTTCCTAAACGCCAATGAAGTCCACACAATGAGACATGGCCCAATTTAGGAAGTGCTAGGGTCGGCCAGAAGCTCTGGCTAACCCCTCTTCTAGTAGAAGCAGTAGACAGATCTGGAGGTGAGATGACAAGAATACTGCAATGGCCCTGTGTCCTCCTCCGTCGACCCCTTCATATTTCTGCCCAAGGATTTGTAGAGAGCTTCTCCCTGGGTCAATAGCATGGCCCCAAGTCAAGCCAACTGTGTCATTTACTACTAGCCAGTGAAGCTTGGGAAATGATGATTAGAGTGGTATTAGTATGGTATCTCTACTGCTAGGGGATGCCCTATGTTATGTCAGCTGTTGGGACAAAAATGTGTTGTATATTATGTGAGCTAGCTCCTTGCCGGGAGGGATCACAGTAGAGATAGGATGTATTTTCTTTTCAGGTGGAGAACTGTAAACACCAATCGGCTCACCGTCAGAAGAGGATTCCTTTATGTGAGGGATGGGAAGTTTCCTTTTAGTTCCTAGAAATGGGATAATGATTGGTCCTGGTTGCAATTCCTGCCTTGTCATGAATGGTCACGGTAGGGTGCAAGGAAAATGCGACATTGTGGTCGTGTAATGGTTCAGTTGCAAGTACTTGAAGGAATAATACCCGCTGGAGCTGTTTTCTACGCCAGGAAAACCTTACGAGGTTTGGCTCAATGGTTAATTAGTGAGGGTGACTACAGGAGCTAGTTTATTTCTAGTAGAGTACAGGAAGGCACTGGAGCCCGATATTTAGTTTTAAGGAGACATGACGGATAAGGAGGTTTCGCACCAGAGTCATTGTTATTCGTTTCTTGTGCTAGAATTTATTAAACCTACTGATCTGTGTGAATTCATATTATTTGCTATTGTATTGTAATAGAACAAAAGGGTTAGGATTAAAATAGTCTAATAACTTGGGACAAATTGTCCTAGTTCTCAGATATTTTAAATTGGGGGAGAAAGGGGGATGTGATGCAGTTCAGATGGGCTTGTGAGGTCTCTAGGGAGACCTAATTATATGGTCACACCTGCCTTAGCAAATGACGGGTAGTCACGCCCACGTCTGAGGTCTTTTGTTCTTAACAGCGTTAGAGCTCGGCGTCAGGTCGTAACACGTGGTACATACACCATTGGGGAGGGGGTACTTTGACTACGATATAAGCCCAGGGAAGAGTGGGGCAAAGAGGTTGTTGGTGACAGGTCCGTCGAGCGAGAGCTCTGGACAGCCGCGTGTGTAGTGGACCACGCATTGGGAATCGCGGGTCAGCTGGTCGGTGAATTAAGAGTGAGTACTAGCCCGTGTTACTGATAACATCTACCCTTCCCCCTGGTAATAAGTCTCATAGGTCAATTGTTATATTGTGTAAATTTCCATCAGGATATGTTGTATTCTAGCCCTTTTATGTTATTAAGTAAACTATAGCCATAGTTCCCATTTTTATTTGTACCTTCATATGCTATTCCCTATTTTGTTAAGCACTGGGATATACAGGAGACGTGCTCACTCGCTGGGATACCTCCGGTAGAGTGGGTAGAGGTCTCACACTCCTGCTGTTCTGTGGTGGGTTATATATCACTGCTATTACCACCTTGGGACCTCCAGAGTGAAGCGTTCCCGCTATGTAATCACTTTCTACTCCGCTGTCTCCTCTCTCCAGCTTATCAAAATTCCAGCTGATTTTTGATCAGCAATGCCACTCCTCCACCCCCCCTGTTCCCTCTGTCTTTCCTCAGGATTTGGTATCCCATTGGAAAGATGGCATCTGTTATCATACCTGTAAGCTTGGTTTCTGTGAGAGCTATGATGTCCGGTGATGCCTCTTTGACTCTTTCGTACCACTCCTCCCACTTATTTGTTATTCCATCAGTGTTTGAGTACCATACCTTCAGTTTCCTTTCCAACACTGTGGTTTGGGGGCCTGTGAGGGTGGGAGACCTGGTAGCATACTGTGGGATTCTATAGCTCGGTGTTGGGTGGAAGCTGTGGGTATGGATTGTAGTGTGTTGGGATGGTGTGATAGGTTGTGGGGTTCTGAGAATAGTTGTGTGTGTGTGCTTGCCCTTGCTGCTCTGACTGACCTCTGCTGGTTCCATCCTTGTCTCCTTTCCTAGTTCCTTTCGTTGTTTGTCCTCTCCCAAAGCTGCTGTCATTCTGTTTGTGTTCTGTCTCTATCTAGGAACACCCTCTTGTACTCTTCCGAGTATTTCAATGATGGTTTCTCTTGGAGGATCCTGTCCCGCAGTGTTTCCGTCCTGAGAATCAGCTTGATCGGTCGGTTTCTCCATTTGGAGTACCCCCCTATTCTCTGAAAATTTACAGTCTCGTCCATCTCTTCACCTATTTCTGTGATGATTTTCTCACTCTCCTTTCTTTCTTCCTGCCGCGTTTCAGTGTGTGTCCTTTCCTCTCTCTCCTGAAGCTCATGGATAAACACTGATTTTGCCATTTCCTCCTCCCATTGCCTCACCCTCTGTGACTCTGGATCCTGCCTGTATATGGTCATTTTCTCCCTTGATTTTTCCAGTGGCTCTTGATAGCATGGTTGTGCCTCAGCATTCGACCTATCACTCCCTCCATGTGCACCCAGCTGTTCTTCCCTTTCACTCCTTGGCTCTTCTTGGCAGGCTGATATGACCTTAGCATAATTCATATCTCCTTCCTTCCTGTTCGGCCTCTCAGCTTCATATGCTGTGTCTTCTCTGGTCACTGCCCCTGTAACTTGCTTCAGCCTATTTATCTCAACTTCTAGGACCCTTATCCTGGCTACTGAAGTTTCGACTTGTGCCTCCCAATTCTTTGTCTCCTCCAACCTCTTTTCCAATTTCACAGAGCTATTTCTCCATTTTTTCAGAAAGCTCTTCTAATTTTCTCTCCCACACTTGTTCCATCCTTTTCCACTGCTCCTCCATCCACTCCTCCCTACCAGAACCATTTTCATCTGATCCCTGGTTCCTATGAGCCCCCACCATTTTTTTTAGTGAGTGAGAGAGAGAGAGAGAGAGAGAGAGGGGGGAAGGAGAGAAGGGAAGGGTAGGAGAGGGGGAGAGTGAGAAGGGAAAATGGGGAAGAGCGAGAGCGAGAGAGTGAGAGAGAGTGAGAGAGAGCGAGAGAGTGAGGGAGAGTGAGAGAGAGCGAGAGAGTGAGAGAGAGAGAGCAAAGAGAGTGAGAGGGAGGGGGGAGAGGGAGGGGGTGAGGGAGGGGGAGAAGGGGGAAAGAGGGGGGAGATGGAAGAGAGAGAGGGGATAGAGATATAGTGAGGTTTAGATGGTCAGTTCACAGGAAGGTGTGAAATCCTGTGTGTGTGTGTTTGCGTGTGTACTATAGCTTACAAGTGCTTGTAATCCTGTGTGTGTGTGTGTTTGTGTGTGTGTGTGTGTGTGTGTGTGTGTGTGTGTGTGTGTGTGTGTGTGTGTGTGTGTGTGTGTGTGTGTGTACATGTACTCACCTAGTTGTACTCACCTAGTTCTGAGGTTTGCTAGGCACCCATGTGCTGCAGCCATTATTTGGTTGATGTGTGCTTCAGGAGATGTGCCTGGTGTTATACTCACCCCAAGATCTTTTTCCTTGAGTGAGGTTTGTAGTCTCTGGCCCCCTAGACTGTACTCTGTCTTCGGTCTTCTTTGCCCTTCCCCAATCTTCATGACTTTGCACTTGGTGGGATTGAACTCTAGGAGCCAATTGTTGGACCAGGTCTGCAGCCTGTCCAGATCCCTTTGTAGTTCTGCCTGGTCTTCAAACGAGTGAATTCTTCTCATCAACTTCACGTCATCTGCAAACAGGGACACCTCAAGAGTCTATTCCTTCCGTCATGTCGTTCACAAATACCAGAAACAGCACTGGTCCTAGGACTGACCCCTGTGGGACCCCGCTGGTCACAGGTGCCCACTCTGACACCTCGCCACGTACCATGACTCGCTGCTGTCTTCCTGACAATAATTCCCTGATCCATTGTAGTGCCTTCCCTGTTATCCCTGCTTGGTCTTCCAGTTTTTTCACCAATCTCTTGTGTGGAACTGTGTCAAACGCCTTCCTGCAGTCTAGGAAAATGCAATCAACCCACCCCTCTCTCTCTTGTCTTACTGCTGTCACCATGTCATAGAACTCCAGTAAGTTTGTGACACAGGATTTCCCATCCCTGAAACCATGTTGGCTGCTGTTGATGAGATCATTCCTTTCTAGGTGTTCCACAACTCTTCTGATAACCTCCATGATTTTGCATGCTATACATGTCAGTGACACTGGTCTGTAGTTTAGTGCCTCATGTCTGTCTCCTTTTTTAAAGATTGGGACTACATTTGCTGTCTTCCATGCCTCGGGCAATCTCCCTGTTTTGATAGATGTATTGAATATTGTTGTTAGGGGTACACATAGCACCTCTGCTCCCTCTCTCAGGACCCATGGGGAGATGTTTTCTGGCCCCATTGCCTTTGAGGTATCTAGCTCACTCAGAAGCCTCTTCACTTCTTCCTCAGTTGTGTGCACTGTGTTCAGCACTTGGTGGTGTGCCCCACCTCTCCGTCTTTCTGGAGCCCCTTCTGTCTCCTCTGTGAACACTTCTTTGAATCTCTTGTTGAGTTCCTCACATACATCACGGTCATTTCTTGTTGTCTCTCCTCCTTCCTTCCTTAGCCTGATTACCTGGTCCTTGACTTGTTTTCCTCCTGATGTGGCTGTACAACAGTTTCGGGTCAGATTTGGCTTTCGCTGCTATGTCGTTTTCATATTGTCTTTGGGCCTCCCTTCTTATCTGTTCATATTCGTTTCTGGCTCTACAACTGCTCTCCTTATTCTCCTGGGTCCTTTGCCTTCTATATTTCTTCCACATCCTTTTCCATCCAGTGGAAAAGGATGGAACAAGAGTGGGAGAGAAAATTAGGGGAGCTTTCTGAAAAAAATGGAGAAAGAGCTCTCTGTGAAATTGGAAAAGAGGTTGTAGGAGACAAAGAAGTGGGAGTCACAACTCGAAACTGCAGTAGCCAGGATAAGGGTCCTAGAAGTTGAGATAAATAGGCTTAAGCAAGTTACAGGGGCAGTGACAAGAGAAGACATACCATATGAAACTTAGAGGCTGAACAGGAAGGAAGGATATATGAATTATGCTAAGGTCATATCAGCCTGCCAAGAAGGGCCAAGGAGTGAAAGGGAAGAACAGCTGGGTGCAGATGGAGAGGGTGATAGGTCAAATGCTGAGGCACAACCATGCTATCAAGAGCCACTGGAAAAATCAAGGGAGAAAATGACCACATACGGGCAGGATCCAGAGTCACAGAGGGTGAGGCAATGGGAGGAAGAAAGAGCAAAATCAGTGTTTATCCATGAGCTTCCGGAGAGAGAGGAAAGGACACACACTGAAAGACGGCAGGAAGAAAAAAAGGAGATTGAGAAAATCATCATGGAAATAGGTGTGTGTGTGTGTGTGTGTGTGTGTGTGTATGTGTATGTGTATGTGTATGTGTGTGTGTGTGTGTGTGTGTGTGTGTGTGTGTGTGTGTGTGTGTGTGTGTGTGCCCCCACTTCTAAGTATTCATACTGCTAATAAATACTGGTAAATACCAGTAATTTTAAGCTTACCAAAACTTCTAGCACTTATCGATTCTACTTATAAAATACAGAAAGTAGCTAGGTTGCAAAATTATCTTGTCTCAGCTTAAGTGTCTGACATTACCCCTCACTACCTCTTTACTCCTTGCACTCTTGTCTATGCTATTTCTACTCTAATTCTGTAATAGCTTGCAGGAGTGAGTGACCAGTATCTAACAGTGATGCAAGACCAGAACTCAGAACCCTGCAACATGCAACCTCAACAGGTGAATACTTGCGCTGGCAGCTGTGTGATGACAAGTTGCCAGATGCTGATGACGTAGTCATCATACATAGGCCTTCTATCACTATTTTGTAAATCCTTCACCCGTGATGTTTATAACCATGTATGCTCATGCATCCCGCGTTCCTCAGTGATTTCACTTTTCACTTATGACAGAATACACTTCACATTCGGTGTTACACTTTATGTATAATGGCATACAGCTGTTGTGACGTCACTGCTTCAGCAGACCTACTACTGCCACCTTCCTTTGTTGTATATTTTATTTTTCCTTTCTCCTTTTGCTTATTAACTTTTTCACTCTCACTGTATGGTGCCCCACATTTCACTTGTTAACCAAACGCTGGTAATTCTTGAACACCCGCTTCCACACTCACTTTGATCTTTGTATGTTTGAATCTGTGTGGCAACAGTGCCTAGTAGACCCACAACGGTTTGGCACTTTGAAATATTAATGATTTCAGGCTTCCTCTCGACTTTTTTTTAACTAATAACTTTAGTTATCACTCGTAGGATTGTTCACTGACGTCACTACCACTGATTACTGCTAGCGGTTACTGCACTCCTTAAAAACACTAAGGTTCTCGGAGCCTTGTGCCCCCACGTCTGCACCCACCATGTGTGTGTGTTTGTGTTTGTGTGTGTTTGTGTGTGTGTTTGTGTGTGTGTTTGTGTGGGTGTGTGTGGGTGTGTGGGTGTGTGTGGGTGTGTGGGTGTGTGGGTGTGTGTGTGGGTGGGTGTGTCTGTCTGTGTCTGTCTGTGTCTGTCTGTGTCTGTCTGTGTCTGTCTGTGTCTGTCTGCCTGTCTGTCTGTCTGTGTCTGTCTGTCTGTGTCTCTGTGTCTGTCTGTGTGTGTCTGTCTGTGTCTGTCTGTGTCTGTGTCTGTGTCTGTCTGTCTGACTGTCTGTGTCTGTCTGTCTGTCTGTGTCTGTCTGTCTGTGTCTGTCTGTCTGTGTCTGTCTGTCTGTCTGTGTCTGTGTCTGTCTGTGTCTGTCTGTGTCTGTGTGTGTGTGTACTCACTTAATTGTACTTGCCTAATTGTAGTTGCAGGGGTCGAGACTCTGTTCCTGGCCCCACCCCTTCACTGAACGATACTAGGTCCTCTCTCTTCCCCTGCTCCATGAGCTTCATCATACTTCGTCTTAAATCTATGTATGGTTCATGCCTCCACTATATCGCTCGCCAGACTGTTCCACTTCCTGACCACTCGATGACTGAAGAACTGCTTCCTAACATCCTTGTGACTCATCTGAGTCTTCAACTTCCAGGAGTGACCCGTTTCTGTGTCCTCTCTCTGGAACATCTTGTCTCTGTCCACCTTGTCTATTCCATGCAGTATTTTGTATGTCATTATCATGTTTTCCCTATCCCTCCTGTCCTCCAGTGTCGTCAGGTCGATTTCCCTCAACCTTTGTCATAGGACATTCTCCTTAGCTCTGGTACTAACATTGTTGCAAACCTTTGCAATTTCTCTAATTTCTTAATGTGCTTGACCTGGTTGTCATGTAGGGGGGTATTGAAGCAAACAAATAATCGGATAATCGGGGAATAGCGGAGTAAGGGGAGTAAGGCAGGAGAGTCTGAGTCGAGTGATTAGCAGCGAGCGGTAGGAGAGATGATTAGTGGAGGTAGGTAATGTAAGGACACTGGTGACTACACCTTCACCTCTCATTACTCTACCCCCACACTACTCACACTCTCACTACTTGAAATAAAATAATAAATAAAAGAGCAAATAATAGGGACAGTGAATATTACTATTCTACTCAAACACAGTTTATTATTAAGTCCTTGTACAATAATATATTTGGGAACAGGAGAACATTATTGGGATTTTGATAAATGGGGTGGTACATATAAGCAGTGAGACAGGGATCCATTATGTACCTTTGTAATCTGTGACCAGATTGTGACCAGATCTACCTGGAGTTCATTACCTTTGTAATTTGCGTTGCTATCAAAACTTTGGGTCCCAGTCCCTGGACCCATTATGTACGTCTGTAATCTTTTGACTACCACCCACAGGATGGGTATGGTGCATAATAAACATATTAAACTAAACTATGAAAGACTCTAAAATTTTTGACAAGTGTATTCACATACTGCATGCACCTTTTCGACCTCTACCCCAAGTTCCATTAATAACTGAGTCAATTCTAGACTGACTAAATAATTTTTCTGAGGTAGATGACTAGCCACTAATTTCGCATTAGATTTTGGAATCTTTCTACATTTCTCAAAACAGATTCACAATATGGTGATAACATCTCTTCTGTTATATTCATGTGTGATAATAACAAGGGAAGTTCATCTGTGCGTCTAGTTACCTCAGGACTCACGTGTTTGGTATCACATTCTATCCAGTATCCCTTTTCACCCTCACACGAAACATTATTTAGTCTGCATCGAGGAAAGCAATCTTCTCCTCATTCGGTAGTTTTTCTTATTCTATTCTGCGGGAGAGCTTCAACCATAGCACTGGCATACAAAGAATTAAAATCTGGATATAAAATTTGTACCCATCCCACTCTCTACATCAAAATTAGAGTTAATTAAAGGGTTATTTGCTTTGGTATACGGATTAACTGCATTTGAAATTCCTTTTAATCAGATCATATAATTGATGACAATATATCATGTCTAATTTCACATTAGTTTTTAAGATGAATGCTAACATCGATCTTGTAAATATCTGAGTGCTTTACGTCACTCCGTGAAGACATCAGCCAACAACATCAAGTAATTTCATAAAGTCTTACATTTTCCTAACTCAAATACTTTCAAAGCATCATGATCATAATCCTCCTGGCTAATAGCAATGTTTCTTAAAGAATTGAAAAAAATCTCTCTACTCGGTAATTTTGTTTCATCGAGTTTCTTTGTCAACGTAATCGTAACCTTTACCTAATAAAGGTAACACATCGTGGGGCACATCCTTTAGAAAAGCCTCAGTATATATCAATGATTTACCCGCCTTGATATAAGAACATAAGAACATAAGAAAGAAGGAACACTGCAGCAGGCCTACTGACCCATGCGAGGCAGGTCCAAGTCTCCTACCGGCTTAAGCCAATCGTGTCATTACGATTTCGTGAGCCATATTAACAGTGAAACTTACATCAAATTAAATAAAAAAAGTCAGCAAAATCGGTTGGCAACTATTAAGCTGCATATGCATGGAGATTAAGAACTATACAGTGTCATCTCTGTACAAAGATTTACAAAGTTCGCCATAATTAAACAGTAACATGAAGCTCTTTGTATAAATTGTATCTTAAACTGGACCCTTAGAAACACTAATCCTACAAACATACATTATACTTATCATTGTACATTGTATGTTATAATGAATGAATGTAACTAAGTGTACACACTGTTATGATGAATGTAATTAGGTCATTGTACATTGTATGTTATAATGAATGTAAGTAGATCATTGTACATTGTCTCCTATAATATATGTAAATAAATCATTGTACAATGTTTTCTGTAATGAATATAACTAGATCATTCTACACTGACTTCTATAATGATTGTAACTAGATCATCGTACATTGCCTGTTATAATGAATGTCTGTAAACTGTTCTATAATGAATGTATAACTAGGTCATTGGACATTGTATTTAATGCATATATATATAAGCAGATCATTATGCACTGTCTACTGTAACAATGCATGTAAGTACATTGTTGTACACTGCTATAATGAATGTACCCAAATCATTGTACACTCTTCTGTAATGTCTATAATCGATCATTGTACACTGTCTTCTATAATGAATGTATGTAACCAGATCTATAATGTGTCAGATTATTGTACGTTGTTTAGTACAATGAATTAATGTACATTCCCTGTACTTTAATATAGTACTTTAATATAGTACTTTAATACAGTACTTTAATATAGTACTTTAATATAGTACTTTAATACAGTACTTTAATATAGTACTTTAATATAGTACTTTAATACAGTACTTTAATATAGTACTTTAATATAGTACTTTAATACAGTACTTTAATATAGTACTTTAATACAGTACTTTAATATAGTACTTTAATATAGCACTTTAATATAGTACTTTAATATAGTACTTTAATATAGCACTTTAATATAGTACTTTAATATAGTACTTTAATATAGTACTTTAATATAGTACTTTAATATAGTACTTTAATATAGTACTTTAATATAGTACTTTAATATAATACTTTAATATTGTACTTTAATATAGTACTTTAATATAGTACTTTAATATAGTACTTTAATACAGTACTTTAATATAGTACTTTAATACAGTACTTTAATATAGTACTTTAATATAGTACTTTAATACAGTACTTTAATATAGTACTTTAATATAGTACTTTAATATAGTACTTTAATATAGTACTTTAATATTGTACTTTAATATAGTACTTTAATATAGTACTTTAATATAGCACTTTAATATAGTACTTTAATACAGTACTTTAATATAGTACTTTAATATAGTACTTTAATACAGTACTTTAATACAGTACTTTAATACAGTACTTTAATATAGTACTTTAATATAGTACTTTAATACAGTACTTTAATATAGTACTTTAATACAGTACTTTAATACAGTACTTTAATATGGTACTTTAATATAGTACTTTAATACAGTACTTTAATATAGTACTTTAATATAGTACTTTAATACAGTACTTTAATATAGTACTTTAATATAGTACTTTAATATAGTACTTTAATACAGTACTTTAATATAGTACTTTAATACAGTACTTTAATATAGTACTTTAATATAGTACTTTAATACAGTACTTTAATATAGTACTTTAATATAGTACTTTAATATAGTACTTTAATATAGTACTTTAATATTGTACTTTAATATAGTACTTTAATATAGTACTTTAATATAGCACTTTAATATAGTACTTTAATACAGTACTTTAATATAGTACTTTAATATAGTACTTTAATACAGTACTTTAATACAGTACTTTAATACAGTACTTTAATATAGTACTTTAATATAGTACTTTAATGCAGTACTTTAATATAGTACTTTAATACAGTACTTTAATACAGTACTTTAATATAGTACTTTAATATAGTACTTTAAT
>NC_091343.1:2149718-2157218 GCF_038502225.1 Cherax quadricarinatus
ATACACAGTTTTAAGACGAGGTTTGATAAAGCTCATGGAGCGGGGAGAGAGAGGGTCTAGTAGCAACCGGTGAAGAGGCGGGGCCAGGCGCTAGGACTCGACCCCTGCAACCACAAATAGGTGAGTACACACACACACACACACACACACACACACACACTCACACACACACACACACACACACACACACACACACACACACATACACATACACACTGTACACTGTGTATGTTAGGCCCATACTGGAGTATGCAGCACCAGTCTGGAACCCACACCTGGTCAAGCACGTCAAGAAGTTAGAGAAAGTACAAAGGTTTGCAACAAGGCTAGTCCCAGAGCTCAAGGGAATGTCGTACGAGGAAAGGTTAAGGGAAATCGGACTGACGACACTGGAGGACAAAAGGGTCAGGGGAGACATGATAACGACATACAAGATACTGCGGGGAATAGACAAGGTGGACAGAGATAGGATGTTCCAGAGAGGGGACACAGGGACAAGGGGTCACAACTGGAAGCTGAAGACTCAGACGAGTCACAGGGACGTTAGGAAGTATTTCTTCAGTCATAGAGTTGTCAGCAAGTGGAATAGCCTAGCAAGTGAAGTAGTGGAGGCAGGAACCATACATAGTTTTAAGAAGAGGTATGACAAAGTTCAGGAAGCAGAGAGAGAGAGGATCCAGTAACGATCAGTGAAGAGGCGGGGCCAGGAGCTGAGTCTCGACCCCTGCAACCACAATTAGGTGAGTACAATTAGGTGAGTACACACACACACACACACACACACACAGACACACACACACACACACACACACACACACACACACACATACACACACACACACACACACACACACACACACACACACACACACACACACACACACACACACACACACACACATACAGATGACGTGAAGTTGATGAGAAGAGTTCAGTCGATCGAAGACCAGGCAGAACTACAAAGGGATCTGGATAGGCTGCAGACCTGGTCCAGCAACTGGCTCCTGGAGTTCAATCCCACCAAGTGCAAAGTCATGAGGATTGGGGAAGGGCAAAGAAGACCGCAGACGGAGTACAGTCTAGGGGGTCAGAGACTACAAACATCACTCAAGGAAAAAGATCTTGGGGTGAGTATAACACCAGGCACATCTCCTGAAGCGCACATCAACCGAATAACTGCTGCAGCATATGGGCCCCTGGCAAACCTCATAACAGCATTCCGACATCTTAATAAGGAATCATTCAGGACCCAGTACACCGTGTACGTTAGGCCCATATTGGAGTATGCGGCACCAGTTTGGAACCCACACCTAGCCAAGCACGTGAAGAAACTAGAGAAAGTGCAAAGGTTTGCAACAAGACTAGTCCCAGAGCTAAGAGGTATGTCCTACGAGGAGAGGTTAAGGGAAATCAACCTGACGACACTGGAGGACAGGAGAGATAGGGGGGACATAATAACGACATACAAAATACTGAGAGGAATTGACAAGGTGGACAAAGACAGGATGTTCCAGAGATTGGACACAGTAACAAGGGGACACAGTTGGAAGCTGAAGACACAGATGAATCACAGGGATGTTAGGAAGTATTTCTTCAGCCACAGAGTAGCCAGCAAGTGGAATAGTTTGGGAAGCGATGTAGTGGAGGCAGGATCCATACATAGCTTTAAGCAGAGGTATGATAAAGCTCACGGCTCAGGGAGAGTGACCTAGTAGCGATCAGTGAAGAGGCGGGGCCAGGAGCTCGGACTCGACCCCCGCAACCTCAACTAGGTGAGTACAACTAGGTGAGTACAAGTCTAGTTCAGGAGCTAAGGTGAATATCCTACGAAGAAAGGTTGAGGGAAATCGGACTGACGACACTGGAGGACAGGAGGGTCAGGGGAGACATGATAACGACATGCAAAATTCCGCATGGAATAGATAAGGTGGATAGAGACAAGATGTTCCAGAGATGGAACACAGAAACAAGAGGTCACAGTTGGAAGCTGAAGACTCAGACGAGTCACAGGGATGTTAGGAAGTATTTCTTCGCTGCGCAGCTTCCTGATACAAGTGAAGTGTCAGTCAGGTTAAGAGACTATGTGGACTGAAGCATCGCTAACACAAACAACCTGGTTGACCAGGGAACCTTTGTCTCTGGCTGGGATGTGGAGGAAAAAGAACTCTCGAAACCAGATACAGGTAAATCACAGGCAACTGCTTCTTCTTAGTATTATATTAAATTCCCCCGTGTCATGCACTGTACAGTGATAGTGTTCCTTGACACCATACATGAACACTACACTGTACAGTGGTAGTGTTCCTTGACACCATACATGAACACTACACTGTACAGTGGTAGTGTTCCTTGACACCATACATGAACACTATACACTGTACAGTGGTAGTGTTCCTTGACACCATACATGAACACTATACACTGTACAGTGGTAGTGTTCCTTGACACCATACATGAACACTATACACTGTACAGTGGTAGTGTTCCTTGACACCATACATGAACACTATACACTGTACAGTGGTAGTGTTCCTTGACACCATACATGAACACTATACACTGTACAGTGGTAGTGTTCCTTGACACCATACATGAACACTATACACTGTACAGTGGTAGTGTTCCTTGACACCATACATGAACACTATACACTGTACAGTGGTAGTGTTCCTTGACACCATACATGAACACTATACACTGTACAGTGGTAGTGTTCCTTGACACCATACATGAACACTGTATACACTGTACAGTGGTAGTGTTCCTTGACACCATACATGAACACTGTATACACTGTACAGTGGTAGTGTTCCTTGACACCATACATGAACACTGTATACACTGTACAGTGTTAGTGTTCCTTGACATTATACATGAACACTGTATACACTGTACAGTGGTAGTGTTCCTTGACACCATACATAAACACTGTATACACTGTACAGTGGTAGTGTTCCTTGACACCATACATGAACACTGTATACACTGTACAGTGGTAGTGTTCCTTGACACCATACATGAACACTGTATACACTGTACAGTGGTAGTGTTCCTTGACACCATACATGAACACTGTATACACTGTACAGTGGTAGTGTTCCTTGACACTATACATGAACACTGTATACACTGTACAGTGGTAGTGTTCCTTGACACCATACATGAACACTGTATACACTGTACAGTGGTAGTGTTCCTTGACACCATACATGAACACTGTATACACTGTACAGTGGTAGTGTTCCTTGACACCATACATGAACACTGTATACACTGTACAGTGGTAGTGTTCCTTGACACCATACATGAACACTGTATACACTGTACAGTGGTAGTGTTCCTTGACACCATACATGAACACTGTATACACTGTACAGTGGTAGTGTTCCTTGACACCATGAACACTGTAACACTGTACAGTGGTAGTGTTCCTTGACACTATACTTGAACACTGTATACACTATAGTGGTAGTGTTCCTTGACACCATACATAAACACTGTATACACTGTACAGTGGTAGTGTTCCTTGACACTATACATGAACAATGTACAGTGGTAGTGTTTCTTGACACTATACTTGAACACTGTATACACTACATAGTGGTAGTGTTCCTTGACACCATACATAAACACTGTATACACTGTACAGTGGTAGTGTTCCTTGACACTATACATGAACAACTGTACAGTGGTAGTGTTCCTTGACACTATACTTGAACACTGTATACACTGTACAGTGGTAGTGTTCCTTGACACCATACATGAACACTGTATACACTGTACAGTGGTAGTGTTCCTTGACACCATACATGAACACTGTATACACTGTACAGTGGTAGTGTTCCTTGACACCATACATAAACACTGTATACACTGTACAGTGGTAGTGTTCCTTGACACTATACATGAACACTGTACAGTGGTAGTGTTCGTTGACACTATACTTGAACACTGTATACACTGTACAGTGATAGTGTTCCTTGACACTCATACTTGAACACTGTATACACTGTACAGTGGTAGTGTTCCTTGACACAATACATGAACACTGAATACACTGTACAGTGATAGTGTTCCTTGACACAATACATGAACACTGTATACACTGTACAGTGATAGTGTTCCTTGACACAATACATGAACACTGTATACACTGTACAGTGGTAGTGTTCCTTGACACCATACATGAACACTGTATACACTGTACAGTGGTAGTGTTCCTTGACACCATACATGAACACTGTACAGTGTTAGTGTTCCTTGACACCATACATGAACACTGTATACACTGTACAGTGGAAGTGTTCCTTGACACCATACATGAACACTGTATACACTGTACAGTGATAGTGTTCCTTGACACCATACATGAACACTGTATACACTGTACAGTGGTAGTACCTTGACACTATACATAAACATTGTATACACTGTACAGTGGTAGTGTTCCTTGACACCATACATGAACACTGTATACACTGTACAGTGGTAGTGTTCCTTGACACCATACATGAACACTGTATACACTGTACAGTGGTAGTGTTCCTTGACACCATACATGAACACTGTATACACTGTACAGTGGTAGTGTTCCTTGACACCATACATGAACACTGTATACACTGTACAGTGGTAGTATTCCTTGACACCATACATGAACACTATACACTGTACAGTGTTAGTGTTCCTTGACACCATACATGAACACTGTATACACTGTACAGTGGTAGTGTTCCTTGACACCATACATGAACACTGTATACACTGTACAGTGGTAGTGTTCCTTGACAACGTACATGAACACTGTGTTCACTGTACAAGCAGTGGTTGAGTGTTCCTTAACACCATACATGAACACCCACTGTGTACACTGTACAAGCAATGGTTGAGTGTTCCCTAACACCATACATGAACACTCACTGTGTACACTGTACAAGCAGTGGTTGAGTGTTCCCTAACACCATACATGAACACTCACTGTGTGCACTGTACAAGCAATGGTTGAGTGTTCCCTAACACCATACATGAACACTCACTGTGTACACTGTACAAGCAATGGTTGAGTGTTCCCTAACACCATACATGAACACTCACTGTGTACACTGTACAAGCAGTGGTTGAGTGTTCCCTAACACCATACATGAACACTCACTGTGTACACTGTACAAGCAGTGGTTGAGTGTTCCCTAACACCATACATGAACACTCACTGTGTACACTGTACAAGCAGTGGTTGAGTGTTCCCTAACACCATACATGAACACTCACTGTGTACACTGTACAAGCAGTGGTTGAGTGTTCCCTAACACCATACATGAACACTCACTGTGTACATTGTACAAGCAATGGTTGAGTGTTCCTTAACACCATACATGAACACTCACTGTACACTGTACAAGCAGTGGTTGAGTGTTCCCTAACACCATACATGAACACTCACTGTGTACATTGTACAAGCAATGGTTGAGTGTTCCTTAACACCATACATGAACACTCACTGTGTACATTGTACAAGCAATGGTTGAGTGTTCCCTAACACCATACATGAACACTCACTGTGTACATTGTACAAGCAATGGTTGAGTGTTCCCTAACACCATGCATGAACACTCACTGTGTACATTGTACAAGCAATGGTTGAGTGTTCCTTAACACCATACATGAACACTCACTGTACACTGTACAAGCAGTGGTTGAGTGTTCCTTAACATCATACATGAACACTCACTGTGTACACTGTACAAGCAGTGGTTGAGTGTTCCTTAACATCATACATGAACACTCACTGTGTACACTGTACAAGCAGTGGTTGAGTGTTCCTTAACACCATACATGAACACTCACTGTGTACACTGTACAAGCAGTGGTTGAGTGTTCCCTAGCACCATACATGAACACTCACTGTGTACACTGTACAAGCAGTGGTTGAGTGTTCCTTAACACCATACATGAACACTCACTGTGTACACTGTACAAGCAATGGTTGAGTGTTCCCTAACACCATACATGAACACTCACTGTGTACTCTGTACAAGCAGTGGTTGAGTGTTCCCTAACACCATACATGAACACTCACTGTGTACATTGTACAAGCAATGGTTGAGTGTTCCCTAACACCATACATGAACACTCACTGTGTACATTGTACAAGCAATGGTTGAGTGTTCCCTAACACCATACATGAACACTCACTGTGTACACTGTACAAGCAGTGGTTGAGTGTTCCCTAACACCATACATGAACACTCACTGTGTACATTGTACAAGCAATGGTTGAGTGTTCCTTAACACCATACATGAACACTCACTGTGTACACTGTACAAGCAGTGGTTGAGTGTTCCCTAACACCATACATGAACACACTGTGTTCACTGTACAAGCAATGGTTGAGTGTTCCTTAACACCATACATGAACACTCACTGTGTACACTGTACAAGCACTGGTTGAGTGTTCCCTAACACCATACATGAACACTCACTGTTTACACTGTACAAGCAATGGTTGAGTGTTCCTTAACACCATACATGAACACTCACTGTGTACACTGTACAAGCACTGGTTGAGTGTTCCCTAACACCATACATGAACACTCACTGTGTACACTGTACAAGCACTGGTTGAGTGTTCCCTAACACCATACATGAACACTCACTGTGTACATTGTACAAGCAGTGGTTGAGTGTTCCTTAACACCATACATGAACACTCACTGTGTACACTGTACAAGCACTGGTTGAGTGTTCCTTAACACCATACATGAACACCCACTGTGTACACTGTACAAGCAGTGGTTGAGTGTTCCTTAACACCATACATGAACACCCACTGTGTACACTGTACAAGCACTGGTTGAGTGTTCCTTAACACCATACATGAACACTCAATGTGTTCACTGTACAAGCAGTGGTTGAGTGTTCCTTAACACCATACATGAACACCCACTGTGCTCACTGTACAAGCAGTAGTCGAGTGTTCGGTAACACCATACATGAACACTTACTGTGTTCACTTTACAAGCACTGGTTGAGTGTTCCCTAACACCATACATGAACACTCACTGTACAGTGTACAAGCAGTGGTTGAGTGTTCTCTAACACCATACATGAACACCCACTGTGCTCACTGTACAAGCAGTAGTCGAGTGTTCGGTAACACCATACATGAACACTTACTGTATTCACTTTACAAGCACTGGTTGAGTGTTCCCTAACACCATACATGAACACTCACTGTACAGTGTACAAGCAGTGGGTGAGTGTTCCCTAACACCATACATGAACACTTACTGTGTTCACTTTACAAGCAGTGGTTGAGCGTTCCTTACCACCATACATGAACACTCACTGTATACAGTGTACAAGCAGTGGTTGAGTGTTCCTTACCACCATACATGAACACTCACTGTATACAGTGTACAAGCAGTGGTTGAGCGTTCCTTACCACCATACATGAACACTCACTGTATACAGTGTACAAGCAGTGGTTGAGTGTTCCTTAA
>NC_091343.1:2162218-2192218 GCF_038502225.1 Cherax quadricarinatus
ACTGTGAGTGGCTGACTGGTCCTGGTCACTCCACCACCACGAGTACTGTGAGTGGCTGACTGGTCCTGGTCACTCCACCACCACGAGTACTGTGAGTGGCTGACTGGTCCTGGTCACTCCACCGCCACGAGTACTGTGAGTGGCTGACTGGTCCTGGTCACTCCACCACCACGAGTACTGTGAGTGGCTGACTGGTCCTGGTCACTCCACCACCACGAGTACTGTGAGTGGCTGACTGGTCCTGGTCACTCCACCACCACGAGTACTGTGAGTGGGTGACTGGTCTTGGTCACTCCACCACCACGAGTACTGTGAGTGGCTGACTGGTCCTGGTCACTCCACCACCACGAGTACTGTGAGTGGCTGACTGGTCCTGGTCACTCCACCACCACGAGTACTGTGAGTGGGTGACTGGTCTTGGTCACTCCACCACCACGAGTACTGTGAGTGGCTGACTGGTCCTGGTCACTCCACCACCACGAGTACTGTGAGTGGCTGACTGGTCCTGGTCATTCCACCATCACGAGTACTGTGAGTAGCTGACTGGTCCTGGTCATTCCACCATCACGAGTACTGTGAGTAGCTGACTGGTCCTGGTCATTCCACCATCACGAGTACTGTGAGTGGCTGACTGGTCCTGGTCACTCCACCACCACGAGTACTGTGAGTGGGTGACTGGTCTTGGTCACTCCACCACCACGAGTACTGTGAGTGGCTGACTGGTCCTGGTCACTCCACCACCACGAGTACTGTGAGTGGCTGTCTGGTCCTGATCACTCCACCACCACGAGTACTGTGAGTGGCTGACTGGTCCTGGTCACTCCACCACCACGAGTACTGTGAGTGGCTGACTGGTCCTGGTCACTCCACCACCACGAGTACTGTGAGTGGCTGACTGGTCCTGGTCACTCCACCACCACGAGTACTGTGAGTGGCTGACTGGTCCTGGTCACTCCACCGCCACGAGTACTGTGAGTGGCTGACTGGTCCTGGTCACTCCACCACCACGAGTACTGTGAGTGGCTGACTGGTCCTGGTCACTCCACCACCGCGAGTACTGTGAGTGGCTGACTGGTCCTGGTCACTCCACCGCCACGAGTACTGTGAGTGGCTGACTGGTCCTGGTCACTCCACCACCACGAGTACTGTGAGTGGCTGACTGGTCCTGGTCACTCCACCACCACGAGTACTGTGAGTGGCTGTCTGGTCCTGGTCACTCCAACACCGCGAGTACTGTGAGTGGCTGACTGGTCTTGGTCACTCCACCACCACGAGTACTGTGAGTGGCTGACTGGTCCTGGTCACTCCACCACCACGAGTACTGTGAGTAGCTGTCTGATCCTGGTCACTCCGCCACCGCGAGTACTGTGAGTGGCTGACTGGTCCTGGTCACCCCACCACCGCGAGTACTGTGAGTGGCTGACTGGTCTTGGTCACTCCACCACCACGAGTACTGTGAGTGGCTGACTGGTCCTGGTCACTCCACCACCACGAGTACTGTGAGTGGCTACTGGTCTTGGTCACTCCACCACCACGAGTACTGTGAGTAGCTGTCTGATCCTGGTCACTCCGCCACCGCGAGTACTGTGAGTGGCTGACTGGTCCTGGTCACTCCACCACCACGAGTACTGTGAGTGGCTGACTGGTCCTGGTCGCTCCACCACCACGAGTACTGTGAGTGGCTGACTGGTCCTCGTCACTCCATCACCACGAGTACTGTGAGTGGCTGACTGGTCCTGGTCACTCCACCACCACGAGTACTGTGAGTGGCTGACTGGTCTTGGTCACTCCACCACCACGAGTACTGTGAGTGGCTGACTGGTCCTCGTCACTCCATCACCACGAGTACTGTGAGTGGCTGACTGGTCCTGGTCACTCCATCACCGTGAATTAACTTGTGTTTACCAGCTCATTAACGGATGTTCAAGAGTGGAAGAAACTGGCGATTTGCTTGAGATGCGGAGCATGTCACTGCGGTCTGCTGCTCTCCTGCAGCAGCAGACATTCTCTGCTTACTCATACAACAAGAGCAGCGGTCGAGCGACTGGCCAGCAGAGTCTTGTTTATCTTCATATACAATAACAGTTCGCTGATGAGGTTTCTCGTGTTGTTCTGAGGTTATTCGTCCATTAAAAGCACCGAGACTGAAATTGTTTCCTGAGTTAAAGTAAGTATCTGCCGCCATCTGTGCTTAATTATGACCCTGCGACCTTAACCTGGGAATGGCGAGGCCGCCGCCTCCGCCGTCGCCGCCGCCACCGCAGACGAGAGGAGAAAGTCGTGATGTTGCGCGCGGCCGCCATGACAGCCGAGCATCGCCAGCCAGCCAATCAGCGACGCTCCCGCCAAAACATTACCAAATATGGAAACGGCGGAATGAAGGCCGCGTGGCGGGAAGTTCAGCTCCCGCGCTTTTTACTTCCGACTTTCACACTGGCTCATTAAGCCATGAGGCCTCACTGACGTCTGTTATCTCGTTCAACGCGGACCAGGAGATGTGTCAACCCGTTACGGCTTTACCAAGCTCCTATAGAGCGAAACGTTGCCACAATAAAATGTCGTATTAGTTGCACTTGTGTCCTTTTACCGAACATATTGTGGATATTCTATCACCATTATTACCATGGTTCCTGTTGGACGAGATATCATAGCCATCAGTGAGGCCTCATAGCTGACGCTGCAGTGCAGCACCGCTGTCACCTAAATACGAAGAATAAAATAAACATCTGTCAGTCGTAGGCTGTGATGTGTGTGTCCGCCAGCCAGATGTCGCTGCCACAGCTCTTACCCCGTTATACACTTCCCGCAAACTTCTACTTACAATTTTTTCCCTTCCCACTAGTCTGCACCGACGAGGAAACATTTACAGTATAAAACAGAGACCTAACACCAAAGAAGTAACATAGAATTTACCCTTGATCGAACCATCTGGCTGCAAAAAATTATAGGGGATCAGGTCAGGTCATCGCCTGAGACAAGTGACAGCTTACATTGTTAGCCGTGAATAGGATTAGATGCCATAAAACACTACATTATCGTCATTTTCCCCAACTTTATGTACTTCAGTCCCTCTGTTTCTCGAGGTGAACTTGAGGAAGAGATGATTCAGTTGTCGTATAGTGTAGATAACAACAATTCGACCGGCCTTTCTAAAGCTCGGGGAAAAAATTTTTTTTGTCGTAATAGTGGGAAGAAAAAAGAAAACTGGTAATAACTTTCCTGTCGAGTGACGTAGTGAGGTTCGTGAGCGTCTAGACGCTGTGCCAGGAGCTATGGTCCGCCAGGCACATCACGCAACTTAATGGTGTTGGTGTGGAGGCAGTGACACCCCAATGGTGTAGGGCAGTGTCACTCACCCCAGAGGTGTTGTAAGGCAGTGACACCCCAGAGATGGTGTAGGACAGTGCCACCCCAGAGGTGGTGTAGGGCAGTGACACCCCAGAGAAAGTGTAAAACAGTGCCACCCCAGAGGTGGTGTAGGAAAGTGATACCCCAGAGAGGGTGTAGGACAGTGCCACCCCAGAAGTGGTGTAGGGCAGTGACACCCCAGAGATGGTGTAGGACAGTGCAACCCCAGAGGTGTAGGGCAGTGACACCCCAGAGATGGTGTAGGACAGTGCAACCCCAGAGGTGGTGTAGGGTAGTGCCACCCCAGAGATGGTGTAAGACAGTGCCACTCCAGAGGTGGTGCGAGGACAGTGCCACCCTGGAGGTGGTGAGGGTTGTAACACCCCAGAGGTGGTGAGGGTAGTGACACCCCAGAGGTGGTGTAGGGTAGTGATACCCCAGAGATGGTGAGGGTAGTGACGCCCCAGAGGTTGTGTGAGTACTGTCATACTACAGATGGTATAGAGTAGTGCCACCCCAGAGATGGTGTAGGGCAGTGCCACATCAGAGGTGGTGGTGTAGGGCAGTGCCACATCAGAGGTGGTGGTGTGAGGGAAGTGCCGCACCAGAAGTTGTGTAGGGCAGTGCCACCCCAGAGGTTGTGTAGGGTGGTGCCACCCCAAAGGTGTAGAGCAGTGCCACCCCAGAGGTGGTGTAGGGCAGTGCCACACCAGAGGCGGTGTAGGACAGTGCGTGCCACACCAAAGGTGGTGGTGTAGGACAGTGCCACACCAAAGGTGGTGGTGTAGGAAAGTGCCACACCAAAGGTGGTGGTGTAGGGTAGTGCCACCCTAGAGGTGGTGTAGAACAGTGCCACAAAAGAGGTAGTAGTGTAAGGCAAAGTCATATCTGTTGAATTTGGTGTAGGGTAATGCTACACCAGTGCTGGTATGAGGCGATGCCACACCAGCAGAACTGGAGTGGAGGCAGTGTTAAACATGCAATGTCAGTGAGGCGGCAGTGCCACACCAGCAGTGTCAGTGAGGCGGCAATGCCACACCAGCAGTGTCAGTGAGGCGGCAGTGCCACACCAGCAGTGTCAGTGAGGCGGCAATGCCACACCAGCAGTGTCAGTGAGGCGGCAATGCCACACCAGCAGTGTCAGTGAGGCGGCAATGCCACACCAGCAGTGTCAGTGAGGCGGCAGTGCCACACCAGCAGTGTCAGTGAGGCGGCAGTGCCACACCAGCAGTGTCAGTGAGGCGGCAGTGCCACACCAGCAGTGTCAGTGAGGCGGCAGTGCCACACCAACAGTGCCAGTGAGGCGGCAATGCCACACCAGCAGTGTCAGTGAGGCGGCAGTGCCACACCAGCAGTGTCAGTGAGGCGGCAGTGCCACACCAGCAGTGTCAGTGAGGCGGCAGTGCCACACCAGCAGTGTCAGTGAGGCGGCAGTGCCACACCAGCAGTGCCAGTGAGGCGACAGTGCCACACCAGCATTGTCAGTGAGGCGGCAGTGCCACACCAGCAGTGTCAGTGAGGCGACAGTGCCACACCAGCAGTGTCAGTGAGGCGGCAGTGCCACACCAGCAGTGTCAGTGAGGCGGCAGTGCCACACCAGCAGTGTCAGTGAGGCGGCAGTGCCACACCAGCAGTGTCAGTGAGGCGGCAGTGCCACACCAGCAGTGTCAGTGAGGCGGCAGTGCCACACCAGCAGTGCCAGTGAGGCGACAGTGCCACACCAGCATTGTCAGTGAGGCGGCAGTGCCACACCAGCAGTGTCAGTGAGGCGACAGTGCCACACCAGCAGTGTCAGTGAGGCGGCAGTGCCACACCAGCAGTGTCAGTGAGGCGGCAGTGCCACACCAGCAGTGTCAGTGAGGCGGCAGTGCCACACCAGCAGTGTCAGTGAGGCGGCAGTGCCACACCAGCAGTGTCAGTGAAGCGGCAGTGCCACACTTTTACTCTTTTATGGAAAATTAATGAACCAGAAGCTACAACGGAGTATAAAACAAATTCTCACCGAACAATAGAACAAAAAACTAATGTGAAGGACTTAGGAGTGATAATGTCAGAGGATCTCACCTTTAAGATCAACAATAATGTCAGTAGATGGATTCGATAGATAATGACAGCCTTCAGAACAAGGGATGCCAAGCCAGTGATGATCCTCTTTAAATCACTTGTTCTATCTAGGCTGGAATATTGTTGTACACCAACACCCCCTGTCAGGGCAGGTGAAAAATGCAGATCTGGACAATGTACAGAGAACTTTCACTGGATAAGTTAAGCTAAGTATCTTAATTACTGGGAACGTTAAAAGTTCCTTGACCTGTACACTGAGAGCAACCCAATAAGTGTCAAGGGCCCAAGACTATTCAACAGCCTCCCATCGTACATGAGGGGTATAACCAATAGACCCCTGGCTATCTTCAGGTGGAAACTGGATACATTCCTTAAGTCAGTACCACACCTGCCAGGCTGTAGCGCATGTGATAGACTGTGTGTCGACGGTAGCAACAGCCTGGCTGATGAGGCTTTGATCCACCGAGAGGTCTTATCATGCACCGGGCCGCGGGGGCGTTCACCCCTAGAAAACTTCCAGATAGACTCAGAGGAAGTAGATTAACAGTGTTGGTGTGGAGCAGTACCACACCCGCAGTGTTGGTGTGGGGCAGTACTACACCTACAGTGTTGGTGTGGGGCAGTACTACACCTACAGTGTTGGTGTGGGGCAGTACTACACCTGCAGTGTTGGTGTGGGGCAGTACTACACCTGCAGTGTTGGTGTGGGACAGTACCACTCCTGTAGTGTTGGTGTGGGGTAGTACCACACCTGCAGTGTTGGTGTGGGGCAGTACTACACCTGCAGTGTTGGTGTGGGGCAGTACTACACCTGCAGTGTTGGTGTGGGGCAGTACCACACCTGTAGTGTTGGTGTGGGGTAGTACCACACCTGCAGTGTTGGTGTGGGGCAGTACTACACCTGCAGTGTTGGTGTGGGGTAGTACCACAAATGCAGTGTTGGTGTGGGGCAGTACTACACCTGCAGTGTTGGTGTGGGGTAGTACTACACCTGCAGTTTTGGCGTGGGGCAGTACCACACCTGCAGTGTTGGTGAAGAGCAGTACCACGGCTGCAGTGTTGGTGTGGGGCAGTACTACACCTGCAGTGTTGGTGTGGGGTAGCACCACACCTGCAGTGTTGGTGTGGGGCAGTACCACACCTGCAGTGTTGGTGTTGGGCAATACCACACCTGCAGTGTTGGTGTGGGGTAGTACTACACCTGCAGTGTTAGTGTGGGGCAGTACTACACCTGCAGTTTTGGTGTGGGGTAGTACCACACCTGCAGTGTTGGTGTGAGGCAGTACTACACCTGCAGTGTTAGTGTGGGGTAGTACCACAAATGCAGTGTTGGTGTGGGGCAGTACTACACCTGCAGTGTTGGTGTGGGTAGTACCACAAATGCAGTGTTGGTGTGGGGCAGTACTACACCTGCAGTGTTGGTGTGGGTAGTACCACAAATGCAGTGTTGGTGTGGGGCAGTACTACACCTGCAGTGTTGGTGTGGGGTAGTACCACACCTGCAGTGTTGGTGTGGGGCAGTACTACACCTGCAGTGTTGGTGTGGGTAGTACCACAAATGCAGTGTTGGTGTGGGGCAGTACTACACCTGCAGTGTTGGTGTGGGGTAGTACTACACCTGCAGTGTTGGTGTGGGGCAGTACTACACCTGCAGTGTTGGTGTGGGGCAGTACTACACCTGCAGTGTTGGTGTGGGGTAGTACTACACCTGCAGTGTTGGTGTTGGGCAGTACCACACCTGCAGTGTTGGTGTGGGGTAGTACTACACCTGCAGTGTTGGTGTGGGGCAGTACTACACCTGCAGTGTTGGTGTGGGGCAGTACCACACCTGCAGTGTTGGTGTGGGGCAGTACTACACCTGCAGTGTTGGTGTGGGGCAGTACTACACCTGCAGTGTTGGTGTGGGGTAGTACCACACCTGCAGTGTTGGTGTGGGGCAGTACTACACCTGCAGTGTTGGTGTGGGTAGTACCACAAATGCAGTGTTGGTGTGGGGCAGTACTACACCTGCAGTGTTGGTGTGGGGTAGTACCACACCTGCAGTGTTGGTGTGGGGCAGTACTACACCTGCAGTGTTGGTGTGGCGCAGTACCACACCTGCAGTGTTGGTGTGGGGCAGTACTACACCTGCAGTGTTGGTGTGGGGCAGTACTACACCTGCAGTGTTGGTGTGGGGCAGTACTACACCTGCAGTGTTGGTGTGGGGCAGTACTACACCTGCAGTGTTGGTGTGGGGTAGTACTACACCTGCAGTGTTGGTGTGGGGCAGTACTACACCTGCAGTGTTGGTGTGGGGCAGTACTACACCTGCAGTGTTGGTGTGGGGCAGTACCACACCTGCAGTGTTGGTGTGGCGCAGTACCACACCTGCAGTGTTGGTGAGGAGCAGTACCACATCTGCAGTGTTGGTGTGGGGCAGTAGTACACCTGCAGTGTTGGTGTGGGGTAGTAGTACACCTGCAGTGTTGGTGTTGGGCAGTACCACACCTGCAGTGTTGGTGTGGGGTAGTACTACACCTGCAGTGTTGGTGTTGGGCAGTACTACACCTGCAGTGTTGGTGTGGGGCAGTACTACACCTGCAGTGTTGGTGTGGGGCAGTACTACACCTGCAGTGTTGGTGTGTTGTAGTACTACACCTGCAGTGTTGGTGTGGGGCAGTACCACACCTGCAGTGTTGGTGTGGGGTAGTACTACACCTGCAGTGTTGGTGTGGGGCAGTACCACACCTGCAGTGTTGGTGTGGGGCAGTACTACACCTGCAGTGTTGGTGTGGGGCAGTACCACACCTGCAGTGTTGGTGTGGGGCAGTACTACACCTGCAGTGTTGGTGTGGGGCAGTACCACACCTGCAGTGTTGGTGTGGGGTAGTACTACACCTGCAGTGTTGGTGTGGGACAGTGCAGTTTTGGCGTGGGGTAGTACTACACCTGCAGTGGGGCAGTACCACACCTGGTGTTGGTGGGGTAGTACTACACCTGCAGTGTTGGTGTGGGGCAGTACCACACCTGCAGTGTTGGTGTGGGGCAGTACTACACCTGCAGTGTTGGTGTGGGGCAGTACTACACCTGCAGTGTTGGTGTGGGGTAGTACTACACCTGCAGTGTTGGTGTGGGACAGTACCACATCTGCAGTTTTGGCGTGGGGTAGTACTACACCTGCAGTGTTGGTGTGGGGCAGTACCACACCTGCAGTGTTGGTGTGGGGCAGTACTACACCTGCAGTGTTTATGAGAGGCAGTACTACACTTGTAGTGTTTGTGAGAGGCAGTACCACACCTGTAGTGTTTGTGAGAAGTAATACCATACCTGTAGTGTTTGTGAGAGGCAGTGTTTGTGGGGGCAGTGCCACACCATCAGTGTTAGTGCTGGGCAGTGCCACACCAGCAGTATTAGTGTGGGGGCAGTGCTACACCATCAGTGTTAGTGTGGGGACAGTGCCACACCATCAGCGTTAGTGTGGGGCATTGCCACACCAGTGTTAGTGTGGGGGCAGTGCCACACCATCATTGTTAGTGTAGGGGCAGTGCCACACCTTCAGTGTTAGTATTGGGGCAGTGCCACACCAGCAGTGTTAGTGTGGGGGCAGTGCCACATCTGCATAATTTATGTATTTGCACAAGAGAATGTCAGTAGTTTACCCGAATCCAAACACGTCAGCAACACAGGGTACCTACTGAATAATGGTACTGGGACCTCCTGCTGAATGGCAACAGGTACTACTGGACTATGATAGGCGGAACCACCGGACCGTTCCTGATTGAACTGTTTGTTGGGAATCACCAGCAGTTACACCATGAACCACACCATAGGTCACTAGTTACAAATTTTCACAAGGTATCCACAGCACCACGACACGATGTGTGTGTTGATGTGGTGACCAGGATATGTGTTGATGTGGTGACCAGGATGTATGTTGATGTGGTGACCAGGATGTGTGATGTGGTGACCAGGATGTGTGTTGATGTGGTGACCAGGATGTGTTTTGATGTTGTGACCAGGATGTGTTTTGATGTGGTGACCAGGATGTGTTATGTGGTGACCAGGTTGTGTTTTGATGTGGTGACCAGGATGTATGTGGTGACCAGGAGAGACCTCAAGATGACCTGTCACAGGAAGTGACCTCGTCTCACTTCCTGTTGTACCAGCAAGATACCTTGTACCTAGCAGTGATGCACTAATGACTGTTGTACCAGCCAGATACCTTGTACCCAACAGTTGTACATTAGTATTGTACCAGCCAGATATCTTCTACCCAGCATTGGTACACTAGTTTGGTACCATCCAGATACCTTGCACCCAGCAGTGGTACACTAGTGCTGTACCAGTATTACAACCCAGTAGTCCCAAAGGCCTGTTATCCTGGGTGTAAAGGGAGCAAAATAAACACAGCGGAAAAACTTTTGGACTTATATTATCCTTCACCAATTTAGAACAGAAGTATGTACACTGTATACACTATGTACAACAATAGGTATTAGTGCACTCCACGGCAAGCAAGGCAGAATAGAAGCCACTAGAGAGCAGACCGTGCTTCAACCAGCTCTAGAATGGGAATGACAAGGGCAGATAGGTGAGTGGTACCCACATCACCTCTGCAATTGCCAAAACCATCTTCTTATTGGCTGGAACCTGGGTACTGGTTGAACGACGGGGCCCTATCGTTAACCCTTAGCACCTGGTTTGCTGGTTGGGGGGAGATACATTCTACAAGATTGATGGACTGAACACATCGACTCCAGGCTGAGGGACTGATTACCTCATACTCCTCCTCTCCTTACGCCTTCCTCTTTGTATTGGACTGATGAAGCCACTGTGTGGCGAAACGTTTCCTGAATAAAGATTCCCATATGCTGCATAAGTGTCTCAATCTTCATCTAGTTAGTCCATCCATAATAGTAAATAAGTACTGATTTCCAGATTTTGACCTAGGTAGTGGACCTACACAGTCTGATTAATTCTGCAAAAAGGTTCTCCATCAGCAGGTATAGGCTGGAGAAGTACAGGTTTAATGGAATGTCCAGGTTTCCCTACTTGCTGACATTCTCGGCAACACCGGATATGATTCTTCACATCCTGCTTTAATTTTGGCCAATGAAATTCTTTTGTGATTCTATATAATGTTTTAGTAATTCCTAGGTGACCTAATGAAGTATTATGAGCTATATTCAATATTTGAGGTCTAAACTTTGTTGGAACTACTAACCTGTCTGACTGTTGCTTGCCCTCTATCTCCTTACCAGTCTCAGTGCAGATCAAATAGTCGTTTTTAAGTTTATACTTGACCGGATGATCCGAAAAGGATTTACCCATGGCTGCCTGAAAAGCGATATTCAAAGAAGGGTCCTTTCGTTGTTCCTCCCGGAAGGACAGTCCCTCGGGCATGGAAACATATCTGGTAATCCTGCAACCCTGGAATAGGAAGGCTTGATCTGGGACTGTTCATTTGATCTACGAGGCCCTGGCCAGTTTTCCTCATAAAACAAATTGGCTATTCCCAGATCGGAGTCGTCCAAGGATAGGTCAGCATTTTCACCAGACAACCCTTGGGATGTTGCCCGAGTTATGGCCAACACCGGAGAAGAATTAATCATTATGGGTTCAGGACATACACTAGCAGTGGTAATGTTATTACCCAGTAATAACATGGTATCTTTCATGGGGAATCCCTCAGATATACCCACAGTAAGTATCCAGTGTAATATTTGCACTGTACATTTATTTTATGCAAGGGGACAGAAAATATTGCTCCTCCGAATGCTTCCAGCAAAACAGAAGATTGCAGGGAGGTATTCCTGGAAAGGGGAAGTACTCCCTCTTACAAGTGAGCAATATGCTCCAGTATCTCTAAAGATTCTGACTTCAGTTGTTTTTGAGTATTCCTGAAGGGAAATACGACTCTGACAGTAATAAGGGGCCATCCCTTTCTCTACTTCTTTCAGGGACATATTACTAGGGATATTATAGATTTTCGCAATAGGTTGGGGGTTTGTGGGAGCAGTTGGGACGGATGTGACCTACTTTATTACAGAGGAAGCAGACGACAGGCTTGCCCTTAACTCCCTGCTGACGTTGCAACTGGTGTCGCTCTGGCTGGTGTCTCTCTGGATACTGTTATCTAGTTGCACCATGTTGAGTGGTTTGTCTCTCACCAGGTGGACCATAAGTTGAGTAGCGTCGCTCACCAGGTGACTTAGTTGGCTAACGTAAGACACTCTCCCTCCGGCTGGCACTTCATCCTCCAAGGTTGACGATCTCTGCTCATGCCAGGCTGTTGAAAAGAGATGGGACCGCTCGGACAAGGAGCGGTTAGTTTCAAAGGTATCAGCCAACCTGGCTGCCTCCAATGCAGTGGTTAAGTCACGATCCTGCAGAAAGACTAACCTTTGGTCCCACAGACTCCAGCAGGTTGTCAACCAGAATAATCTGCACAAGATTATCGAAGGTAGCAATACCACTTGCTTTATACCAGCTGGTAAAAGTTTTGGTCTGCTGTCGCACAAAATCAATCAGGGATTGACCAAGCTGTCGTCTGCCTAATTTAAACAACTTTCTGTATTTAGCTGGGATACATGTATATGCTCCCAAATCTATGGTCTTCACTACTTTATATCGGAAAAAATCAGTGTCATTTAACACTGACGTAAATTCCTGTGCCTTACCAAACAATGCTGTGTGAACCAACGATTCCCAATGCTGTTCCGGCCACCTCAAGGCTCGAGCCTGATTTTCGAAAGCTTCGAAAAATTGTTCTGGTTCGGCCTCATTAAAGCGGGGAACAAGCTGTACTGCTTTCTGTAAACTAAAGTCATTTACAAGTTGCAAAAACTGCCTTCTTTCTTTTTCCCTATCAAACTCTTCCTTGGCAAATGCCCTCTGTTCCCTAGTCTGCTCAAGATTGATTTGTGCCAACGCAGGTGATTCGTTCTCAGACAACCCTGTTGCACGAGACTGACGATTTTGCTCAGTTGATGTATCATTTTCCTCCTGCGAGAACATCGGGGTTTTATTCCTGGCTCCCGTAGAGAGGAATCTGATGTGCCATCTCCTCTTCCCGAAGTTTGTCGGTGATCAGTGAACGCAGTTGGGCAGCTGTGAGTGCATTCGAAATCAATGCCATTGGAACGAGCAATTTGCCAACAATGCTGTAGGGACAATTTAGGCAAGTTAAATAAAGTATATGCCGACACCAGACGTCTGACTCGTCTAGGTGGCATGCCCCAATGTATAAGATATTTGCTATGCACAGTACAATTGCAGAATACCCCAACGTAACACGTTATTTGCAGAACACGCTTAGCTATGCACAGTACGACTGCAGAATGCGCACATACGCTTGCAAGGTAGATACACAATAGCAAAGCTGACTGCAAAATCTTCACACAAGATTGACCGTAGCGAAGCGAGCACACCGAACAAGCTAGTAGCGAGCTGTTAAACGATCATACAATAGCAAGGCTGACCATAGCAAGGCAATTGACACGCAAAGTTTGTAAAGCATTGGCAAAGCTAATGCATTGCCAGACAGCAAGCTACACAATGTTCCTGCTTCCAGCGTCATCTTAGGCTCAACCCGTGCTCTAAGTCCAGCTCCAGCTCTCGGACAGGCTACCCATATTACAACCCAGTAGTTTCAAAGGCCTGTTATCCTGGGTGTAAATGGAGCAAAATAAACACAGCAGAAAAACTTTTTGACTTTTATTATCCTTCACCAATTTAGAACAGAAGTATGTACACTATATACACTATGTACAACAATAGGTGTTAGTGCACTCCACGGTAAGTAAGGCAGAATAGAAGCCACTAGAGAGAAGACCGTGCTTCAACCAGCTCTAGAATGGGAATGACAAGGGCAGACAGGTGTGTGGTACCCACATCACCTCTGCGATTGCCAAAACCATCTTCTTATTGGCTGGAACCTGGGTACTGGTTGAACGATGGGGCCCCATCGTTAACCCTTAGCACCTGGTTCACTGGTTGGGGGAGATAGCCTTTCAATGAGGGTGTGTACATGCGCCGAATAAAGGTTTTGTACTCTTTGCATGCCACAACCAGCCAAATACCTTGTACCCAGCAGTGGTACACTAGTGTTGTACCAGCCAGATACCTTGTACCCAATAGTGGTACAGCAGTGTTGTACCAGCCAGATACCTTGTACCCATCAGTGGTATACTAGTTTTGAACCAGCCAGATACCTTGTACCCAGCAGTGTTACAATAGTGTTGTTCCAGGAAGATACCTTGTACCCAACAGTGGTACACTAGTGTTGTACCAGCCAGATACCTTGTACCCAGCAGTGGTACCAGTTGTACCAGCTAGGTGCTACCTTGTACCCAGCAGTGGTACACTAGTGTTGTACCAGCCAGATACCTTATACCCAGCAGTGGTACACTAGTGTTGTACCAGCCACGTCAGGACACATCAACAATTGAAACATTTCTGCCAGGAAATTTATTGAGAAGAATAACATAACAGTGACGTTAACAATGACAGTGTCACTGTCATACAGAACTGCAGTTATATACCGTACAACTGGTTAACAAGAACACAGTACGGCAGTTTAACAAGAACACGACTAATACTGTACTGTAATTTAAGAAGGACACAAGCAGTACGGTAGTTTAACAAGGACACAAGCAGTACGGTAGTTTAACAAGGACACAAGCAGTACGGTAGTTTAACAAGGACACAGGCAGTACGGTAGTTTAACAAGGACACAGGCAGTACGGTAGTTTAACAAGGACACAGGCAGTACGGTAGTTTAACAAGGACAAAACAAGTACTGTTGTTCAACGAGTACTTTAATTTAACAAAGACACAAGTACTGTAGTTTAACAAGGACACAACAATGCTCCGGTTTAACAAAGACACAAAAATAACAGCGGTTTAGCAAGGAGACAATTACTACAGTTTAACAAGTAAACAACAAGTACAGCAGTTCAACAAGAACATAACAAGTACTATAGTTTATCAAGGACACAACAAGTACAGCGGTTTAACAAGGACGCAACAAGTACAGCAGTTTAACAAGGACACAACAAGTACAGCAGTTTAACAAGGACACAAGTATAGCGGTTTAACAAGGACGCAACAAGTACAGCAGTTTAACAAGGACACAAGTACAGCTGTTTAACAAGGACACAAGTACAGCTGTTTAACAAGGACACAAGTACAGCTGTTTAACAAGGACACAACAAGTACATCCTTTTCCAGCGACACTGGTGTACAAGCGTTGTTCAGTAATGACAAGTACGACCTTCTTCATGAACATTGTGAACACTGTGAACAATGTAAACAATGTGAACAGTGTGAACAATATGAACAATGTGAACACTTTGAACAATGTGAACACTGTGAACACTGTGAACAATGTGAACACTTTGAACAATGTGAACAATGTGAACACTGTGAACAATGTGAACAATGTGAACAATGTGAACACTGTGAACAATGTGAACAATGTGAACACTTTGAACACTGTGAACACTGTGAACAATGTGAACACTGTGAACAATGTGAACACTGTGAACACTGTGAACAATGTGAACAATGTGAACAATGTGAACACTGTGAACAATGTGAACAATGTGAACACTTTGAACACTGTGAACACTGTGAACACTGTGAGCACTGTGAACAATGTGAACACTGTGAACAATGTGAACAATGTGAACAGTGTGAACAATATGAACAATGTGAACACTTTGAACAATGTGAACACTGTGAACACTGTGAACAATGTGAACACTTTGAACAATGTGAACAATGTGAACACTGTGAACAATGTGAACAATGTGAACAATGTGAACACTGTGAACAATGTGAACAATGTGAACACTTTGAACACTGTGAACACTGTGAACAATGTGAACACTGTGAACAATGTGAACACTGTGAACACTGTGAACAATGTGAACAATGTGAACAATGTGAACACTGTGAACAATGTGAACAATGTGAACACTTTGAACACTGTGAACACTGTGAACACTGTGAACACTGTGAACAATGTGAACACTGTGAACAATGTGAACAATGTGAACACTGAACACTGTGAACAATATGAACGCTGTGAAAAATGTGAACAATGTGAACACTGTGAACAATGTGGAAACTTTGAACAATGTGAACACTGTGAACACTGTGAACAATGTGAACACTGTGAACACTGTGAACAATGTGAACACTGTGAACAATGTGAACACTGCGAACACTGAATAATGTGAACAATGTGAAGAGTGTGAACAATTTGAACACTGTGGACAATATGAACATTGTGAACACTGTGAACAATGTGATCACTATGAACAATATGAACAATGTTAACACTGTGAACAATGTGAGCACTCTAAACACTGTGAACACTGTGAACAATGTGAACACTGTGAACAGTGTGAACACTGTGTACAATGTGAACACTGTGTACAATGTGAGCACTGTGAACAATGTGAATACTGTGTACAATGTGAACACTGTGAACAATGTGAACACTGTGTACAATGTGAGCACTGTGTACAATGTGAGCACTGTGAACAATGTGAACACTGTGTACAATGTGAACACTGTGAGCAATGTGAACACTGTGAACAATGTGAGCACTGTGAACAATGTAGAAACTGTGAACAATGTGAACACTGTGAACAATGTGAACACTGTGAAAAATGTGAACAATGTGAGCACTGTGAACAATGTAGAAACTGTGAACACTGTGAACACTGTGAACAATGTGAACACTGTGAACAATGTGAACAATGTGAACAATGTGATCACTGTGAACAATGTGAGCAATGTGAACAATGTGAACATTGTGAACAATGTGAACAATGTGATCACTGTGAACAATGTGAACAATGTGAACAATGTGAACAATGTGAACAATGTGAACAATGTGAACAATGTGAACAATGTGAACAATGTGAACAATGTGAACACTGTGAACAATGTGAACATTGTGAATAATGTCTACCCTATGAACACTGTGAACAATGTGAACACTGTGAACAATGTGAACACTGTGAACAATGTGAACACTGTGAACAACCTGAGCCACATGAGCTACTACATTCCATATGTGGTATACCTGGGATACAACATGTATATGTGATATGTTGTATACCTGTGATACAACATGTATATGTGATACACATGTTGTATACCTATTGTATACTTGCGATATAGCTGTTGTATACCTTTGACATACCTGTTGTATACCTGTGATATTGCTGCTGTATACCCGTGATATAGCTGTTGTATACCTGTGATATAGCTGTTGTATACCTGTGATATACCTGTTGTATACCTGTGATATACCTGTTGTATACCTGTGATATACCTGTTGTATACTTGTAATGTAACTTTGATATATGTTATATATTTGTCGTAAGACTGTAATATATCTGTGATATACCCGTTCTGTACCTGACTACGATTACCTGGAATCCACCCGGAGGGTGTTCCGGTCCATGACCAGGCCTCCCAGTGGATCAGGGCCTGATCAACCATGCTGTTACTGCTGGCCACAAGTAGTCTAACGTACGAACCACAGCCCGGCTGATAAGGTAATGATATTTAGAATCTATCCAGTTCCCTCTTGAAGACAGCCAGGGATCAACTGTTAATCCTCCTTATGCATTATGGGAGGCTTTTGAACAGTCTTGGCCCCCTAACACTTTTGCGTTTTCTCTTAGTGTACTCATGGCACCCCTGCTTTTCACTGGGTGTATGTTGCACCGTCTGCCCAGTCTTTTGCTTTCTTGGGAAGTAATTTTGTGTGCAGATCTGGAACCAGCCCCTCTAAGATTTTCCAGGTGTGAATTATGATATATCTTTCTCTCCTGTGTTACAAGAAAATTTCCAAAGGACTTCAAATGTTCCCAGTAACTATGAAGCTTGACTGAACTTACATGTGCCGTTAAACTTCTCTGTACATTCTCTAAATCTGAAATTTCGCCTGCTTTAATGAGGCTGTTAGTGTACAGTAGTATTCCAGGGCAGGAAGGACAAGTGACTCAAAAGGGACCATCATTGGCCTGGCATCCCTTATTTTAAAGGTTCTCATTATCCATCTTATCATTTTCCTCGCAGTTGTGATAATAACGTTGTTGTGATCCTTGAAGTTGAGATCCATAGATATTATCACCACTAGGTCTGTCACGTTAGTTTTTCGCTCTAGTGTGTGATTAGAATCTATTTGATACTCTGTTCTAGCTTTTATTTCCTCAAGTTTTCCATAAAGGAGTAACTGAAATTTGTCCTTAGTGAACATCACATTGTTTTTGCGGCCCACTGGAAGACTTGGTTAATATCCGCTTGGAGATTTACTATGTCCTCAATGAATGGCATTCGCATGCAGATTCAAAGGAAGACACGGTGTTGTGGCTTACATCTCTGTTTATGTCAAATATGAGGATGAGCAAAAGGATGGAAACGAGTACTGTACCTTGTGTAACAGAACTTTTCACTGTGGCAGCCTCTGAGGTAACTCTGTTTTCTGTTAATCTTTGTGTTCTATTGGCTAAAAATTTAAAAAAAAATATCTGCTCACTTTGCCAGTTGTTCCTTTAGCATCCATTTTGTGCGCTGTTACACCATGATCACACTTGTCGAAGGCTTTCGTAGTCTATGTATACTGCATCTGTATTTTGTTTGTCCTGCAGAGCATCCAAGACCATGTCACAGTGGCCCAGTAGTTGTGAGAGGCAGGAGTTATATGCTGTAAACCCGTGTTGTCTTGAGTTGTGCGACTGTTAGGTATCCAAGTGGGTGGCGAGCTTCCTTCTTAGATCCCTTTCAAAGATTTTTATGATGTGGGATGTTAGTGCTATCGGTCTGTAATTCTTTCCTGCTGCTTTACTGACACCTGCGGGATGACACCTGTGTCCAGGCTTCCTCTCCATAGCATAATTAAGGCCTGTGAAAAGTTTTTTTTAGCAGTTCTTGACGAACACTGAGTTCCACCAGCCTGGGCCTGGGGCAGAGTTCATGGGTATGTAATCAATGGCTTACCTAAAGTCCAGTGATGTTAGAGTTACGTCAGAATTTTTTAATATAGTATCAAGGTTTTGAGTTTCGTTCATGAAATACTCGTTCTGATTGTCGATCTTTGGGGTGACTAACGGCTCACTAACCAAAGAGTCATATTGAGACCTCAGTGTCTTAGTCATTTCTTTGTTGTCATCTGTGTTAGATGCGTCTTGTTTGAGCAAGGGCTTGATACTAGGTGTAGTGTTTGCCTTGGATATGGCATATAAGAAGAAATATTTTGGATATATTTCAATATCATTAAAAACGTTTAGCTTCTGTTTCTCCTGGGTTCTGTATGATTCACTTAAATTAAGTTCAGTATTTTCTACTACCCAAGTCAATGTTTCTATCAGCATTACAGATAATCTAGACCCCTTGAGAAGCTCTGTGATTTTTCTCCTTCGCCTGTAGAGGCAGCGTCTCTCTAGTTCTCATCTCTTCTTTTTTCCTTAGGGGATTTAATGTGTCTTGAGCATACCTCGTGTGTTACTGACTTGATATTTCTAAGGCTCTGGTTCTGATCTATGTTATTTAACATATTTCCCCTACTGTATGCTTGTGGTATACATGTGGTATACCTGTGGTATACTTCTTATATATTTTTTGGTACACCTGTTGTATACCTGTGATGTACCTGTCATATACTTGTGATATACCAGTTGTTTAAATGTTGTATACCTGAAGCACACCTGTGGTATACCTGTTGTATACCTGTGGCATACCTGCTGCATACCTGTTGTATATCTGTGGTATACTTGTATATTTGTGGCATGTCTGCTGTATACGTGTGGTATACTTGTTGTATACGTGTGGTATACCTGTTGTATACCTGTGGTATACCTGTTGTAGACCTGTGGTATACCTGTTATATACCTGTTGTATACCTGTGACATTTGTAGTATGTGTGATATACCCATTGTTCATCTGTTGTATACCTGCAGTACACCTGTTGTATACCTGTGGTATACTTGTTGTATACTTGTGGCATGTCTGCTGTATACCTGTGGTATATCTGTTGTATACCTGTGGTATTCCTGTGGTATACCTGGTATATACCTGTAGCATACATGTAGCATATATGGTGATATACCAGTTGTATACCGATGGTTTACCTGTTGTATACATGTTGTTTAATAAACACTGATTTCTATAGTTTTTCTGGCCTTGTATCGCAGCCTGAGTACAAGCTTGTATATAAAATGATCAACCAAGTTCCTAGTGCCAGTATATACATTCACAGCCTGATCAACCAGGCTGTTGGTGCTAGCGTGCTACAAGCCTACACAACCACTCATAGCCCAGTTGATCCGACACTTGTTGGAGGTCGCAGTTTCCTCGTGAAAACATACGCTACAAGAATAAATTGATCCACAACAACAGTATAACTAGTGATATAACTACTGATACAATTAGTGTTATAACTAGTGTTATAACTAGTGTTATAACTAGTGTTATAACTAGTGTTATAACTAGTGTTATAACTAGTGTTATAACTAGTGTTATAACTAGTGTTATGTAACTAGTGTTATAACTAGTGTTATAACTAGTGTTATAACTAGTGTTATAACTAGTGTTATAACTAGTGTTATAACTAGTATTATAACTAGTGTTATAACTAGTGTTATAACTAGTGTTATAACTAGTGTTATGTAACTAGTGTTATAACTAGTGTTATAACTAGTATTATAACTAGTGTTATAACTAGTGTTATAACTAGTGTTATAACTAGTGTTATAACTCGTGTTATAACTAGTGTTATAACTAGTGTTATAACTAGTGTTATAACTAGTGTTATAACTAGTGTTATAACTAGTGTTATAACTAGTGTTAAAACTAGTGTTATAACTAGTAATATAAAACTAATGCTATATAAACCAGGGAAGGGGATAGAACTCGCGGTTAGTGAGTGGTAAAACTCCAGACTGACGCCCTAGCCACTGGGCCAGCTAACCAATGGGCCAGCTGCCACTGGGCCAGCTAACCAATGGGCCAGCTGCCACTGGGCAAGCTGCCACTGGGCCAGCTGCCACTGGGCCAGCTAACCAATGGGCCAGCTGCCACTGGGCAAGCTGCCACTGGGCCAGCTAACCAATGGGCCAGCTGCCACTGGGCAAGCTGCCACTGGGCCAGCTAACCAATGGGCCAGCTGCCACTGGGCAAGCTGCCACTGGGCCAGCTGCCACTGGGCCAGCTAACCAATGGGCCAGCTGCCACTGGGCAAGCTGCCACTGGGCCAGCTAACCAATGGGCCAGCTGCCACTGGGCAAGCTGCCACTGGGCCAGCTGCCACTGGGCCAGCTGCCACTGAGCCAGCTGCCACTGGGCCAGCTGCCACTGGGCCAGCTGCCACTGGACCAGCTGCCACTGGGCCAGCTAACCAATGGGCCAGCTGCCACTGGGCAAGCTGCCACTGGGCCAGCTAACCAATGGGCCAGCTGCCACTGGGCAAGCTGCCACTGGGCCAGCTGCCACTGGGCCAGCTGCCACTGAGCCAGCTGCCACTGGGCCAGCTGCCACTGGGCCAGCTGCCACTGGGCCAGCTGCCACTGGGCCAGCTGCCACTGGGCCAGCTGCCACTGGGCCAGCTGCCACTGGGCCAGCTGCCACTGGGCCAGCTGACCACTGAGCCAGCTAGCAACTGGGCCAGCTGCCACTGGGCAAGCTGACCACTGAGCCAGCTAGCAACTGGGCCAGCTGCCACTGGGCAAGCTGACCACTGAGCCAGCTAGCAACTGGGCCAGCTACCACTGGGCCAGCTGCCACTGGGCCAGCTGCCACTGGGCCAGCTGCCACTGGGCCAGCTGCCACTGGGCCAGCTGCCACTGGGCCAGCTGCCACTGGGCCAGCTGCCACTGGGCCAGCTGCCACTGGGCCAGCTGCCACTGGGCCAGCTGCCACTGGGCCAGCTGCCACTGGGCCAGCTGCCACTGGGCAAGCTGCCACTGGGCCAGCTGCCACTGGGCCAGCTGCCACTGGGCCAGCTGCCACTGGGCCAGCTGACCACTGAGCCAGCTAGCAACTGGGCCAGCTGCCACTGGGCAAGCTGACCACTGAACCAGCTAGCCACTGGGCCAGCTGCCACTGGGCCAGCTGCCACTGGGCCAGCTGCCACTGGGCCAGCTGCCACTGGGCCAGCTGCCACTGGGCCAGCTGCCACTGGGCCAGCTGGCTACAGTAAGAGTCATCCAACTAGAGATATATATCACTAGTTATGTATTCTAATTTGTTTAAAATATAACGTAACCTACAATTAACTGAAGCGTCTCAATGGTAGTGTACTCACCTAATTGTGGTTACAGGGATCGAGACTCAGCTCCTGGTCCCGCCTCTTCACTGACCGCTACTAGGGCCTCTCTCTCCCTGCTCCTTGAGCTTTATCATACCTCGTCTTAAAACTATGTATGATTCCCGCCTCTACTACATGCTTGCCAGACTATTCCACTTCCTAACTACTCTGTGGCTGAAGAAATACTTCCTAACATCCCTTTGATTCATCTGAGTTTTCAGCTTCCAATTGTGACCCCTTGTTTCTGTGTCCCATCTCTGGAACATCCTGGCTCTGTCCACCTTAATATTACACGCAGTATTTTGTATGTCGTTGTCATGTCTCCCCTGACCCTCCTGTCCTCCAGTGTCGTCGTCAGACCGATTTCCCTTCACCTTTCTTCGTAGGATATTCCCCATAGCTCTGGAATTAGCCTTGTTGCAAGCATTGGCATTTTCTCTAATTTCTTGACGTGTTTGACCAGGTGTGGGTTCCAAACTAGTGCTGCATACTCCAGCATAGGCCTGACGTACACAGTGTATAAAGTCTTGAACGATTCCTTACTGAGGTACCGGAACGCTATTCTCAGGTTTGCCAAACACCTATATGCTGCAGCAGTTGTCTGGTTAATGTGTGCTTCTGGCGATGTACTCGATATTATACTCACTCCTAGATCTTTCTCATCGAGTGAGGTTTGCAATCTTTGGCCTCCTAGGCTATACTCTGTCTGCGGTCTTCTTTGTCCTTCTCCGATCTTCATGACTTTGCATTTGGCGGGGTTAAATTCTAGAAGCCAGTTGCTGGACCACGCATCCAGCCTGTCCAGGTCTCTTTGTAGACCTGTCTGGTCGTCATCTGATTTAATTCTCCTCATTAACTTCACATCATCTGTAAACAGGGACACTTCTGAGTCTGTCTCTTCCGTCATGTCGTCCACATATACCAAGAATAGCACTGGTCCCAGGACCGACCCCTGTGGAACCCCGCTCGTCACAGGCGCCCACTGTGATACCTCATCACGGACCATGACTCGTTGTTGCCTCCCTGCCAGGTATTCTCTGATCCAGTGCAGTGCCCTTCTTGCTATATGCGCCTGATCCTCTAGCTTCTGTACTAATCTCTTGTGAAGAACTGTCCAAGAAAATGCAATTAACCCACCCCTGTCTCTCATTTCTTACTTCAGTTACCTTGTCATAAAACTCTAGTAGGTTTGTGACACAGGATTTGTCTTCCATGAATCCGTGCTGGCTGGCGTTTATTATCTTGTTCCGCTCCAGGTGTTCCACCACTCTCCTCCTGATAATCTTCTCCCTGACTTTGCATACTATACACGTTAATGACACTGGTCTATAGTTTAGTGCTTCATTTTTGTCTTCCATACTTCAGGTAGTTGCCCAGTTTCAAGGGAAGTGTTGAAGAGTTTGGTTAGTGGCACACACAGTGTCTCTGCTCCTTCTCTAAGGACCCACGGAAAGATGTCTGGTCCCACCGCCTTTGAGGTATCAAGGTCACTTAGCAGCTTCTTCACCTGTATGTGTGTGTGTGTGTGTGTGTGTGTGTGTGTGTGTGTGTGTGTGTGTGTGTGTGTGTGTGTGTGTTTGTGTGTGTGTGTGTGTGTGTCTGTGTGTGTGTGTGTGTGTGTGTGTGTGTGTGTGTGTGTGTGTGTGTGTGTGTGTGTGTGTGTGTGTGTGTGTGTGTGTGTGTGTGTGTACTCACCTAATTGTGGCTGCAGGGGTCGAGACTCAGCTCCTGGCCCCGCCTCTTCACTGATCGCTACTAGGTCCTCTCCCTCTCTGCTTCCTGAGCTTTGTCATACCTCTTCTTAAAACTATGTATGGTTCCTGCCTCCACTACTTCACTTGCTAGTCTATTCCACTTCCTGACGACTCTATGACTGAAGAAATACTTCTTAACGTCCCTATGACTCGTCTGAGTCTTCAGCTTCCAATTGTGAGCCCTTGTTTCTATGTCCCATCTCTGGAACGTCCTGTCTCTGTCCACCTTGTCTATTCCCCGCAGTATCTTGTATGTCGTTATCATGTCTCCCTTGATCCTTCTGCCCTCCAGTGTCGTCAGTCCGATTTCCCTCAATCTTTCCTCGTATGACATTCTCCTTAGCTCTGGAACTAGCCTTGTTGCAAACCTTTGTACTTTCTCTAACTTCTTGACGTGCTTGACCAGGTGTTGGTTCCAGACTGGTGCTGCATACTCCAGTATGGGCCTAACATGCAGTGTACAGTGTCTTGAACGATTCCTTATTAAGGTGTGTGTGGGTGTGTTGGTGTGTGGGTGTACTCACCTATTTGTACTCACCTATTTGTGGTTGCAGAGGTCGAGTCTTAGCTCCTGGCCCCGCCTCTTCACCGGTTGCTACTGGGTCCTCTCTCTCCCCGCTCCATGAGCTTTATCAAACCTCGTCTTAAAACTATGTATGGTTCCTGCCTCCACTACATCACTTTCTAGGCTATTCCACTGCCTGACAACTCTATGACTGAAGAAATACTTCCTAACATCTCTCTTGACTCATCTGTGTCTTCAACTTCCAATTGTGACCTTTTGTTTCTGTGTCCCCTCCCTGGAACATCCTGTCTTTGTCCACCTTGTCTATTCCGCGCAGTATTTTATATGTCGTTATCATGTCTCCCCTGACCCTCCTGTCCTCTAGTGTCGTCAGGCCGATTTCCCTTAACCTTTCTTCATAAGACATTCCCCTTAGCTCTGGAACTAACCTTGTCGCAAACCTTTGCACTTTCTCTAGTTTCTTGACGTGCTTTATCAAGTGCCGGTTCCAAACAGGTGCTGCATATTCCAGTATGGGCCTGACGTACACAGTGTACAGTGTCTTGAACGATTCCTTCTTAAGATATCGGAACGCTGTTCTCAGGTTTGCCAGGCGCCCATATGCTGCAGCAGTTACCTGGTTGATGTGTGCTTCCGGAGACATGCTCGGTGTTATACTCACTCCAAGATCTTTCTCCTTGAGTGAGGTTTGCAGTCTTTGGCCACCTAGCCTATACTCTGTCTGCGGTCTTCTGTGCCCTTACCCGATCTTCATGACTTTGCATTTGGCGGGATTAAATTCGAGAAGCCAGTTGCTGGACCAGGTGTCCAGTCTGTCCAGGTCTCTTTGAAGTCCTGCCCGGTCCTCATCTGATTTAATTCTCCTCATTAACTTCACATCGTCTGCGAACAGGGACACTTCTGAGTCTATCCCTTCCATCATGTCGTTCACACATACAAAAAAATAGCACTGGTCCTGGGACCGACCCCTGTGGGACCCCGCCCGGTGGCCTGGTGGCTAAAGCTCCCGCTTCACACACGGAGGGCCCGGGTTCGATTCCCGGCGGGTGGAAACATTTCGACACGTTTCCTTACACCTGTTGTCCTGTTCACCTAGCAGCAAATAGGTACCTGGGTATTAGTCGACTGGTGTGGGTCGCATCCTGGGGGACAAGATTAAGGACCCCAATGGAAATAAGTTAGACAGTCCTCGATGACGCACTGACTTTCTTGGGTTATCCTGGGTGGCTAACCCTCCGGGGTTAAAAATCCGAACGAAATCTTATCTCTCTTATCTTATCTCGTCACAGGTGGCCACTGTGATACATCATTACGTACCATGACTCGTTGTTGTCTCCCTGTCAGGTATTCTCTGATCCATTGCAGTGCCCTTCCTGTTATATGCACCTGATCCTCTAGCTTCTGCACTAATCTCTTGTGGGGAACTTTATCTGGAGTTTATCTGGAGAGAGTTCCGGGGGTCAACGCCCCAGCGGCCCGGTCTGTGACCAGGCCTCCTTAGGTCAGTGTCCCAGGATGCGACCACACACCAGTCGACTAACACCCAGGTACCCATTTTACTGATGGGGAACATAGACAACAGGTGGAAAGAAACACGTCCAATGTTTCTACTCTGGCTGGGAATCGAACCCAGGCCCTCACCGTGTGAAGCGAGAGCGTTAACCACCAGGCCACCAACTGTGTCAAAGGCCTTCTTGCAGTCCAAGAAGATGCAATCAACCCACCTCTCTCTCTCGTATCTTACTTCTGTTACTTTATCATAAAACTCCAGAAGGTTTGTGACACAGGATTTGCCTTCCATGAATCCGTGCTGGTTGGCGTTTATACTCTAGTTCCGTTCCAGGTGCTCCACCACTCTCCTCCTGATAATCTTCTCCATAACTTTGCGTAATATACACGTCAGTGACACAGGTCTATAGTTTAGTGCCTCTTTTCTGTCTCCTTTTTTGAAAAATGGGAACTACAATTGCCGTCTTCCATACCTCAGGTAGTTGCCCAGTTTCCAGGGATGTGTTGAAGATTGTGTGTGTGTGTGTGTGTGTGTGTGTGTGTGTGTGTGTGTGTGTGTGTGTGTGTGTGTGTGTGTGTGTGTGTGTGTGTGTGTGTGTTTGAGTGTGTGTGTGTGTGTGTGTGTGTGTGTGTGTATGTATGTGTATGTGTGTGTGTGTGTGTGTGTGTGTGTGTGTGTGTGTGTGTGTGTGTGTATGTGTGTGTGTGTGTGTGTGTGTGTGTGTATGTGTGTGAGGGTGTGTGTGTGTGTGTGTGTGCGTGTGTGTGTGTGTGTGTGCGGGTGTGGGTGTGTGTGTGTGTGTGTGTGTGTGTGTGTGTGTGTGTGTGAGTGTGTGGTGTGTGTGAGTGTGTGTGAGTGTGTGTGTGTGTGTGTGTGTGTGTGTGTGTGTGTATGTATGTGTATGTGTGTGTGTGTGTGTGTGTGTGTGTGCATGTGTGTGTGTGTGTGTGTGTGTGTATGTGTGTGTGTGTGTGTGTGTGTGTGTGTGTGTGTGTGTGTGTGTGTGTGTGTGTGTGTACTCACCTAGTTGTACTCACCTAGTTGAGGTTGCGGGGGTCGAGTCAGAGCTCCTGGCCCCGCCTCTTCACTGATCGCTACTAGGTCACTCTCCCTGAGCCGTGAGCTTTATCGTACCTCTGCTTAAAGCTATGTATGGATCCTGCCTCCACTACATCGCTTCCCAAACTATTCCACTTACTGACTACTCTGTGGCTGAAGAAATACTTCCTAACATCCCTGTGATTCATCTGTGTCTTTAGCTTCCAACTGTGTCCCCTTGTTACTGTGTCCAATCTCTGGAACATCCTGTTTTTGTCCACCTTGTCAATTCCTCTCAGTATTTTGTATGTCGTTATCATGTCCCCCCTATCTCTCCTGTCCTCCAGTGTCGTCAGGTTGATTTCCCTTAACCTCTCCTCGTAGGACATACCTCTTAGCTCTGGGACTAGTCTTGTTGCAAACCTTTGCACTTTCTCTAGTTTCTTTACGTGCTTGGCTAGGTGTGGGTTCCAAACTGGTGCCGCATACTCCAATATGGGCCTAACGTATACGGTGTACAGGGTCCTGAACGATTCCTTATTAAGATGTCGGAATGCTGTTCTGAGGTTTGCTAGGCGCCCATATGCTGCAGCAGTTATTTGGTTGATGTGCGCTTCAGGAGATGTGCCTGGTGTTATACTCACCCCAAGATCTTTTTCCTTGAGTGAGGTTTGTAGTCTCTGACCCCCTAGACTGTACTCCGTTTGCGGCCTTCTTTGCCCTTCCCCAATCTTCATGACTTTGCACTTGGTGGGATTGAACTCCAGGAGCCAATTGCTGGACCAGTTCTGCAGCCTGTCCAGATCCCTTTGTAGTTCTGCCTGGTCTTCGATCGAGTGTATTCTTCTCATCAACTTCACGTCATCTGCAAACAGGGACACCTCAGAGTCTATTCCTTCCGTCATGTCGTTCACAAATACCAGAAACAGCACTGGTCCTAGGACTGACCCCTGCGGGACCCCGCTGGTCACAGGTGCCCACTCTGACACCTCGCCACGTACCATGACTCGCTGCTGTCTTCCTGACAAGTATTCCCTGATCCATTGTAGTGCCTTCCCTGTTATCCCTGCTTGGTCCTCCAGTTTTTGCACCAATCTCTTGTGTGGAACTGTGTCAAACGCCTTCTTGCAGTCCAAGAAAATGCAATCCACCCACCCCTCTCTCTCTTGTCTTACTGCTGTCACCATGTCATAGAACTCCAGTAGGTTTGTGACACAGGATTTCCCGTCCCTGAAACCATGCTGGCTGCTGTTGATGAGATCATTCCTTTCTAGGTGTTCCACCACTCTTCTCCTGATAATCTTCTCCATGATTTTGCATACTATACATGTCAGTGACACTGGTCTGTAGTTTAATGCTTCATGTCTGTCTCCTTTTTTAAAGATTGGGACTACATTTGCTGTCTTCCATGCCTCAGGCAATCTCCCTGTTTCGATAGATGTATTGAATATTGTTGTTAGGGGTACACATAGCGCCTCTGCTCCCTCTCTCAATACCCATGGGGAGATGTTATCTGGCCCCATTGCCTTTGAGGTATCTAGCTCACTCAGAAGCCTCTTCACTTCTTCCTCGGTTGTGTGCACTGTGTCCAGCACTTGGTGGTGTGCCCCACCTCTCCGTCTTTCTGGAGTCCCTTCTGTCTCCTCTGTGAACACTTCCTTGAATCTCTTGTTGAGTTCTTCACATACTTCCCGGTCATTTCCTGTTGTCTCTCCTCCTTCCTTCCTTAGCCTGATTACCTGGTCCTTGACTGTTGTTTTCCTCCTGATGTGGCTGTACAACAGTTTCGGGTCAGATTTGGCTTTCGCTGCTATGTCATTTTCATATTGTCTTTGGGCCTCCCTTCTTATCTGTGCATATTCATTTCTGGCTCTACGACTGTTCTCCTTATTCTCCTGGGTCCTTTGCCTTCTATATTTCTTCCATTCCCTAGCACACTTGGTTTTTGCCTCCCTGCACCTTTGGGTAAACCATGGGCTCATCCTGGCTTTTTCATTACTCCTGTTACCCTTGGGTACAAACCTCTCCTCAGCCTCCTTGCATTTTATTGCTACATATTCCATCATCTCATTAACTGGTTTCCCTGCCAGTTCTCTGTCCCACTGAACCCCGTTCAGGTAGTTCCTCATTCCTGTGTAGTCCCCTTTCTTGTAGTTTGGCTTCATTCGTCCTGGCCTTCCTGCTTCTCCCTCCACTTGTAGCTCTACTGTGTATTCGAAGCTTACAACCACATGGTCACTGGCCCCAAGGGGTCTTTCATATGTGATGTCCTCGATATCTGCACTACTGAAGGTGAATACTAAGTCCAGCCTTGCTGGTTCATCCTCTCCTCTCTCTCTTGTAGTGTCCCTTACGTGTTGGTACATGAAGTTCTCCAGTACCACCTCCATCATCTTAGCCCTCCAAGTATCTTGGCCCCCATGTGGGTCCAAGTTCTCCCAATCTATCTCCTTGTGGTTAAAGTCACCCATGATCAGGAGCTTTGCCCTGCATGCATGAGCTCTTCTGGCCACTCTAGCTAGTGTGTCAACCATCGCTCTATTGCTCTCGTCGTACTCTTGCCTTGGCCTCCTGCTGTTCTGTGGTGGGTTATACATCACTGCTATTACCACCTTGGGACCTCCAGAGTGAAGTGTTCCCACTAAGTAATCACTTTCTTCTCCGCTATCTTCTCTCTCCAGCTCATCAAAATTCCAGCGATTTTTGATCAGCAACGCCACTCCTCCACCCCCCCTGTTCCCTCTGTCTTTCCTTAGGATTTGGTATCCCGTTGGAAAGATGGCATCTGTTATCATACCTGTAAGCTTGGTTTCTGTGAGAGCTATGATGTCCGGTGATGCTTCTTTGACTCTTTCTTGCCACTCCTCCCACTTATTTGTTATTCCATCAGCGTTTGTGTACCATACCTTCAGTTTCCTTTCCAACACTGTGGTTTGGGGGGCCTGTGAGGGTGGGAGACCTGGTGGCATACTGTGGGGTTCTATAGCTTGGTGTTGGGTGGAGGCTGTGGGTATGGATTGTAGGGTGTGTTGGGATGGTGTGATAGGTTGTATGGTTCTGAGAGTAGTTGTGTGTGTGCTTGCCCTTGCTGTTCTGTCCTGCTCTGACAGACCTCTGCTGGTTCCCTCCTTGTCTCTTTTCCTAGCTCCTTTCGCTTTTTTGTCCTCTCCCTCAGCTGCTGTCGTTCTGATTTTGTTCTGTCTCTGTCTAGGAACACCCTCTTGTACTCTTCCGAGTATTTCAATCGTGGTTTCTCTTGGAGGATCCTGTTCCGCACTGTTTCCGTCCTGAGAATCAGCTTGATTGGTCGGTTTCTCACCTTCGAGTACCCCCCTATTCTCTGAAAATTTACAATCTCGTCCCTCTCTTCACCTATTTCTGTTATGATTTTCTCAATCTCCTTCCTTTCTTCCTGCTTCCTTTCAGTGTGTGTCCTTTCCTCTCTCTCCTGAAG